>NW_024425563.1:61977065-62009929 GCF_017311325.1 Ursus maritimus | reverse complement strand
GGCGAGGACTAGGGGGCGGGGTGGGGGGCGGGAGGGGACTTAAGCGCTGCTCTCGAGGCGCCCGGGTCCGGTCGGCAGCAGCGCCGCCGATTTTAAGTAGCATCTTTCGGATTTGTTTCCGCGGTTATCAGTTCCGACCTCAGCGCTGCCTAGGCTCTCGCAGCCTCTCTCTAGGTCTCCTCCAAACGACCACCTCACGGATTCCTTAGTAAGTGTGTCGGAGGCTTCCGTCGGGAGAAAGGTGCATTTCAACCCTTCTAGAAGTCAGGGCCTGTGGGAGCAGGGTGGGGGGTGGCAGGTTTCTGCTGGAAGCTGGACCTTTCCTGGGCGCTTCCCTTCCAGTCTGCGGGAATGAACAAGGCTTCTTTCATTACCTGGGCTTCGCGTTTTCTTTCTCTTGACTGTCCGTGTCTAAGTGAGGGATTATGAACGAGTCGCAGAAACATAAGAGGATGTTATGGGGGTCAACTTTGATTTTGGCTGCCCGGGGTTCGTCTTTGCCACACCCCAGCCTGGAGCCGCCTGTGCTGCTTGCCAGCCCTCCCCAGCCCGTTTGCCCACCCCAAGCTTCCTCCACTTTTTTGCTGAGAACTGAATTAGACAAAGATTCCCTGCACGAGGTCATCCGTATCTTCCCTTAGCATCACAGCTGTTCTCTGCTTGGCGTGATTATTAATGACGATGTAATGTTTTCTCTTAACAGTGGATCGCAGCTCCAAGAGGAGGCAGGTGAAGCCTTTGGCAGCTTCTCTGCTAGAAGCTCTCGATTATGATAGTTCAGATGACAGTGATTTTAAAGTTGGAGATGCCTCAGGTAAATGTTTCCTTTTCTTCCCTTTTCCCAGCTGAGTTGGGCTTATTTTCAGACCGTTTTTAAAAATCGGTTTTGAAATGCCAGTTTAAAGTTAAAGCACATAAACTTCATTTATTTTGTCCATTTGATTTCTCACATTTCCTTAAGATCCTTTCACTAGATCCTATCATTGCTTCTGTTTATATTGATACTGAGATGATTAACAGGCAGAAAAGAATTTATGCTATAGATACCAAAGCGTTTTCTCTGTTCTTTACTCAAAAATAATTTATGCTTATTTTATGAATAGAGGAAAAAAATAAATATCCAGAAGTCAAATAATATTCTAAGAGTAATGTGAGCCATGAACAGCCCATAGCGGGGTTCTTCTCTATTCAGATCACTTGGCACCCTTTGAGGGGAGTTTTGCTTTTTGTCTATTAGCTCCCTTACCAGAATAAAATTGACCAGAGTAAAAAGTTGTACTTTGTTGTAGGTGTTGGACCTTGTGGATTGGGCTTGTCAAAAATCTATAAAATACAAAGATACATGTTTGCTGATTATATTTTGTGATTTTAAAAACAAACTTTTTAAAAAGGTCCTATGTTGACATTGTACAAGATTGGAAAACAGAAAAATATGGTTTTCCGTGGTATCTTCTGTTTATTGTACTTCACATATATAGATAGATATGTATAGTTTTAATTGCAGGAATCTGAGAAATGCATACAAATTGTGTTTAAATATTTTATGTGAAAAATACCAATACACACATGCACAATAGAAATTACTTATAATTTTGCCTCTTATGATAGAAGTTGAAGTAAAGTGAGAAATTAAAGACTTTTCAGTTTCATCCCTTTAATAATTTTAAAGTATTCTCCAAGAGAGTTTTCTATGCTTAGTCATATCTCTCTCCTTTCCCCTGGTTTTTCTTCTTTCTTTCCTTTTTTTTTTTTTTTTTTTAATTTCTGGTAGGGATGGTAAGAGATGAAATTAGGTTGTGTTGTGTTTCTGTTATTACTTTAAATAGCATCAACAAGTAGAATTTGCATGGTGATTTACTGAGAACTTTTTATTTCCATAATCTCATTTAACTTTTATAATAGCTTAGTGAAGGAGATATTATTTTACAGATAACAGGGGACTTGAGTTTAAAGAACTTGCATGGGGTCACTTAGGCCATAATGGATGTAATCCATGTCTTTTGACTCCAAAATTTAACAGTCTTTTTGCTGCTTAGATCCTCAAAGTAAATAGATGTAGTCTTAAACTGAAACTGCTTGGATGTTGTGACTAATTGAGGTCACTCCCAACAATCATAAGTTTATCTTGATTAATTGTCTTTTAACCTCTGCTTCTCAGCCAGTTTCTCTCCCTTTTAGTCAATTCACTGATGTTTGGTACTTCCCAAGAAGGAAAGAAAGAGAAGGGAAAGGAGCCAAAACTATTTAAGTTCTTTTGGTGAGAATCTTGGTAGATAATATTTTTGGTTAGAATGTCGTTTTGGTTGAGATTGTTAACTCTGACAACAGTTAATGGGTTTCAGAAGTTGTGACTTATTTGAATACCATTATGAAATAACTCCAAAGCTTAATCTTTAAGTATTCCATATTGTTTCTGTGACAATAAATCCTGATTTTGTAGATTTTTTTCTTTTTGTTTATTGAGTTATAGTCATTCACAATTATCACTTCTCTTTACAAAGGTTAAAACAATCTAATGATACAAACTGCTTTTTCAAGATAATTTTTGGTATCAAGCTAAGTGGAGATTCCAGACCTTGTTAAATCTTAATCAGAGTTAATGGGAATTATCAATTATGTATGAAAAGTGGGAGGATGAGTTCTGTTAGGCTGATAATTTTTTAAGAAATGTCTTCAAAGCACTAAAAAATACGTACTTTCTATTCCCTCTTGTCATCATATCTAGTCTGCTCTATTTGTAGTTTACTTCCCTGGACCCTGTATAGTTCTTGTTACGTTACTGCAAAGATTATAGTAGTAAATGATTTTGTTTAAAATAGTTAATAGTAGAAATTGAATCCTATTTTCCATTCTTGGTTAAGGTGCATTGGTATCCCCCATAGCTAACATGGTGGCTTATTGTAGATTACCATGGTTTCCTGTTTCAATCCTTTCTTTGGCTGAAGTAGTTGGACTCTTACAGGAAATAAAACATTAGACTTATCACTGGTTTTCGGTCATGTTAGAGTTGTGGAATCCCAACCCTACATATGAATAGATTAAACTGGATGTGGAGAAGTAGTAGCTAATCATATGTTTGATCAGAGCTTCTTTCAAAACAATGTCTAGAAGTGACTTATTGAATGAACTGACTCCCTTAGAACTTAATGTTAAAATGATTAGATTGGCTGGCCTTAATTTTTTTAACAGGATTCTGTGCATCAGTTTCTTCTCTTCATTTTGGAATCAGAAGTTCTGACTAACGAAACTTCCTACTCCTGTTTGGCTTTAAGAATATAGACAATTCTGGGGCGCCTGGTGGCTCAGTCGTTAAGCGTCTACCTTCATCTCAGGGCGTGATCCCAGCGTTCTGGGATCGAGCCTCACATCAGGCTCCTCTGCTGGGAGCCTGCTTCTTCTCCCACTCCCCCTGCTTGTTCCCTCTCTCGCTGGCTGTCTCTCTGTCAAATAAATAAATTAAAATCTTAAAAAAAAAAAAAAGAATATAGACAATTCTGAAAGATTATATTCAACACTTTTGCAGATAAACATAATTTTATTCATGTGTTTCTCAGATAATAAAATAGAAAAAAAATATTGTTAAAAAAATGACCTGCCAATAAGACTGTCAAGTAATTGATTATTGATAGTTAATAACTATAAGCCTCTGCCTTTAGAAAAGTACAAAATGAAAATAGATCATCTTTTGTTTAATCTTTAATGTGAAATTAGAGTTAGATTTCTCATTTTTTTAAAGATTTTTATTCATTTGAGAGAGAGAGAAAACAAGATGGGAGAGGGGCAGGGGGAGAGAGAGAAACAGGCTCCCCGCTGAGCAGGGAGCCCAATGTGGGGTTCGATCCCAGAGCCCTGGGATCATGACCTGAGCCGAAGACAGACACTTAACCAACTGAGCCACCCAGGCACCCCTAGATTTCTCA
The DNA here is from genome assembly GCF_017311325.1 of Ursus maritimus. NCBI lineage: Eukaryota > Metazoa > Chordata > Mammalia > Carnivora > Ursidae > Ursus > Ursus maritimus. The sequence continues at coordinate 62,006,009 of NW_024425563.1, read as the reverse complement.
TTTTTAATTGAGGACAGAGTATAACCATATTAGAATTATGGTGATAGTATGTGGAAATGTTAAGTTGAACCATATGAAATTACCGATTTTAGATTATTGGCAGTTTCATCATTTGACCTAGTTAAAGTTGTTATATTTGAGACTTGGTCCTGGAATTGGGGTTAGGATAGATTACATTTAGTTATCTGATATATAAGTGGAATGTTTTTGAAGGTGAGTGCAAATACGACTTTTATTAAATAAGACAAAATAGCAGTGCTGTGTCCCCTCTAACCTGCTGGCCACAGTAAGGTGATTAACTTTAGATCTTGAGCCATAGTTAGTTTAATTAGGCCAGATCGCCAGAAAATTAACTGGAAGAGTCAGGCTGAGACTTTGCTTTGGTGGTATTTTGTACTTAATCTAATTTTGGCTAAATGTATCAAGATAGTGGTCATTGATGATCTGTAGTTTTGTTTTAAAGCACTTCGCTGAATATTATGGTGAATTCACAAAGAAATGTGATAATATCAGAATAACTAAAGTAGAATAACAGATAATACAAAACATGACTGATTACTTGGGTAGTTCAAGTCAAGGAGATAGGACTACTTTAGACTGGGTTTATCTAGAACAATTTATTGAGGAGTTGAACTAAGAACTGAAAGAGAAGCAATTGAGGTAAGGGAAACAATTATTAAGTGTTAGAAGTGTGGAGGCTGGAAAATGTCATTTATATTTGGGAATCAGGATTGATTAAAAGAATAAAAGAGATGCACCTGGGCAAGTATAATGAGGTCAAATGAAGGCCTTAAGTTGCTAGACCAGGGTTTCTCAATCTCGGCACTATGGGCATTTGGTGTTGTATCAGTCTTTGTAATGGAGGCTTGTCCTGTTTACTGTAGAATGTTTAGCAGCATCTGTTTTCTACTTACAAACTGCCAGTAGCATTTTCCCTTCCTGCCCCCCCCTCCACCTTCATGGCAGTCATTCGTTGTCTACACATTGCCAATGTTCTCTTTGGGACAGAATTCAAAATTGTCTTTACTTGAACCACAGGTCTGGATTTATTTAGAAAATGTTAAATGACACAGCTGGAACTAGAGATGATGAGTAGACGATGAATTGTGTTGACTGACTGGCCTTTTTAAAAAGAGAAAATACAGGATTAGTCAGAAATGGCCCCAAGGTGATGATTGAATAGCCATAGACTGGTAATCTATTATGTATTGTATATATTTATAAATACTAATTACTATTGCATTAGATCAATGAACAGAATAGTTAATTAAGGTTGATGAACAAAGGTGATTCTTCATATCGCAAAGCTAAAATAAAACTGAATTAAATACTAATTTTATTGTTTAATATTTATCATGGGGAAAATTTAAGCATTGAATATTGTGAAGGAATTCTTGAAGATTGTTTTAATTCTGTATCTGTAGAAAATTCCTTAACTTATGTTAGATGAAATAGCTATTGCTTGGAGAGATTTTGATATATTGTATATTTGAGAAAGGTACCTTTTATTTAACTGAATAGGGAGGAGGGATTTCAATTTTAAAGATTTTTTTTTTAAAGAAAAAATTTTATCGTACAGTTAGAATTACTTTTTTTTTTAAGATTTTATTTATTAGAGAGAGAGAGAACTCGTGAGCATGAGCAGGGGGAAGGGGCAGAGGGGAGAGGGAGAAGCTGACTCCTTGCTGGACAGGGAGCCTGATGCAGGGCTCGATCCCAGGACCCCGAGATCATGACCTGAGCAAAAGGTAGATGCGTAACCAACTGAGCCACCCAGTCACACCAGAATCACTTCTCTTCTAATGCAAAGAAGCATCTGACTTATTTATCTAGTCTATTACCTTTAAAAAAAAAAAAAAAAGATGTTAGAGTGATGGATTTGGAACATGACACAGAGTCGTTATTTGAATTCATAATAATAAGACATTTTTCTTTGCAGCCTATAAAAATAGAATTATCGATAGCCAAAGACTGATTTTTCCTTGTCATTTTTGTCAAGCTATGCTTATAACTAAATATTGTTTATCTCCATCCTTCAAGTGCATATGCATCAAAAAGAAGTGATGACTAATCAGATGAAGAAGCTATTTTTCAGAAATCAAAGACAGATAAAATTTGATATATCCCTGATGCCTGCAGTTGGAATATGGATAATGTATTATGTTTGGAGAATGAAGGGTTGGGTAAGCTACTAGGATTTGGATTTGTGGAAAAATTTCAGATTCATCTAATAATATGTTAATGGATGTAAAGCATTTAAATCTTTTTTTCTTTTCAAATTGCTTTCTATTCAGACATGATTATAAAACAGAAACAATCAAAGACTATCAATTTTGTCATACTTTTTTTTTTTTTAAGATTTATTTTTTTTTTTTTTGAGAGAGAGAGAGAGAGCCCTCGAGTGTGAGTCAGGGAAGGGGCAGAGGGAGAGGGAGAGAGACTCTCAAGCAGATTCCCCACTGAGTGCAGAGCCCCATGTGGGGCTCAATCCCATGACCCGTGAGATCATGACCTGAGCCTAAGTCACTAGGCAGTTGCTTAACCGACTGAGCCACCCAGCCCCCCCCCCATACTTTTAAAAATGATTGGCATTGGCAACAACAACCAAGACAAAAATCATAAAAATTCTTAGCATTTTGCAAAATTTACCAAGTAATAGCAAAGTTGGATTGGTCTTTTTTGATTAAGTACGCACATTTGTGCCCCAGTTAGTCTAACTTTTATATCTACTGTTGTTTTTATTGGTAAAAATTATTAAAAGTACTCTTTAGGTACTTTTATTTTTTTTAAGATTTTATTTATTTATATGAGGGAGAAAGAGCATGAGCAGGGTGAGAGGCAGACGGAAAAACAGACTCCCTGCTGAGTAGGAGCCCCATGTGGGGCTTGGTTCTGGGACTCCAAGATCATGACCTGGGCCAAGGCAGATGCTTAACCAACTGAGCCACCCAGGCACCCCTTTTTAGGTACTTTTAAAAAGTAACTCTCTTAATTATGGCATTGCTTCTAAGACGTTCCAGTCTTCTGTAGTCAGTATGCACAGAGACTCTTTTTGCCTTAGAAGTGTTTGGTCAACTCTGCTTATTATTTATTAGACTTTTATCTAAAAAATGTCTAGAAATTGTTATTATTCTTATTTTTTTTTTACCAGAAGTAGTTTTTCTTGGTAGGTTGGGTTTAATTATGAGTGGTATTAAAAAACATGATTTTCTTAATGATTTGTATAACTGTTGGACTGAAAAGAAGTTACCTAGTTGTGGGTGATACCAGATTCACGCTCTTTGAAATTCAAGAAGCTCACAAATCCAAAGTGTTTCCTAAGTTTGGTACAAACTTGTTTGTTGGTAAAACCAACTGGAAATGATAGTTTATTTGTAGTGTTTCCTTATCATATTTGTAAATATTTATACTTTTCACTGCAGAAATGTGTTTGATTGTAGGGTAGTGCCATAGATATCACTGGAGATTTTAGTGTAATATATTGGGTATACACCATGCTACCCTTCTAAAATCTGAAAAAAAAAATAAATAAATAAAAATTCTGGAAGATATCTGGCTTCTGTTTCAAATAAGGGATTGTTGACCTATGTGATACTGCTCTTATGTCCTAAGATTGTTTACGATAAGAGTATTTTTTCATAACAGTTTTGAATAAGCTGTGGGTTCCTGCATGGTAATCTTGAGATTGACAGTTATTTTATAGGGCCAGTCAGTATCTCTTGTATGTTAGTCTATATTTTTAATCAATTTAACTTGCAGGATTTTTTAATTTTATTTTTTATTTTTTTGCCATTTGTAAAGGATTTCTAGGATATTTTAGGTACCAGATACTAATTACAACTTTCTTTACTTTTTAATTTTTTTTAACTTTCTTTACTTTTAATGTCCATCTAATTATAGTAGCTAAGGCTGGTTAACAGAAATTAAAATAATGTGGAAACAGACTTTTTTCACCATTTTATTATTATCCATTTCTTAGTTAAAGCTCAAAGAATGTATTACCCTACAGATTTTACTATAGTTGTTGGCCATGACTTGACTATGACTAGTTGTTTCTTACTTCTTTCAGCTCCCCTTCCTTTTTTTCTCCTTCTCGTTATTTCAGATTTTAGATTTTTATTTATTCGAATAGGTGCAAAGAGGATTGGAAGGTTACTGAGTAGTGTTGGGCCAAGATGGCCTGGGCTGCCCTAGGCAGGAATGGAAACTTGCTAGAAAGCTTGTAGTCCTGCATGAACTCTTTAATATTCTAAGCCTATCTTTTTAGCAACTACCGTGGTTGCTCCTTTCCAAGATGGGTTTGTTTTTTAAAAAATTACTAATTTCTTTCATTCTGGGGAGCTGTCATAGTTACTGCCTAGAATTTTTGAAAGTTTAAGTGGCTCTTATTGATATGAACAGTATCCTAATCAGCAGGAAAGTTGATAACTGCTCTTGCAGCTTTCATTTACTGTGCCACTGCTACTGTCTCCTTTCACCTGTGAACTTGATACTCCTAAAATTGATTAGTATGTTAGGAATGTTGACTATCATAAATACCTGTGTTCATTTTTGCTGGGTAAAGAGTGAAATAAGTGAGACCAAGTTTTGGGGGCCTTTTTTTCTTGTTCTGAATGTGACTCAATGCTTGTAAGTTCATACAGTTTATGAAACGAAGATAGAAGAGAATAAAAATTTGGTCTGTATTATATCATTAAGTTAAAATCAAGTGCCCAATTTAAAAAGAAGCACCTTTACTTTTAGAAAAAGAAATTGCTTCTAGGGTACCAAATACAGCATGAGCTATGTGACACAAAATAGTGCTCCTCTTTTTAAAGCATATTTTAATTTAGAATTACATATATTCATCTTCATTAGTGCTATATTGAATTAGAACCATTATACCAACTTCATTGATTTATTATTTAATCAGGTTGGGAATGTCTACCATTCTTTGACTTAAATTTGTTTATATTGTTTTGCAAGTTACTCACAAATTTTGGTGGTTTCATTTGTGTCAGCGTTGTGTGTGTGTGTGTGTATGTATATACATATGTGTGGTTTTTTTTTCTCATATTTTCAACAGATTCTGAAGGGAGTGGTAATGGAAGTGAAGATCCTTCAAAGGACAGTGGAGAAGGTTCCTGTAGTGATTCTGAAGAAAATATTTTAGAAGAAGAACTGAATGAAGATATTAAAGTAAAAGAAGAACAACTTAAACATTCTTCAGAGGAAGAAATACTGTCATCAGAAAAACAGTTAATTAAAATGGAAAAGAAGGAGGAAGAAGAGAATGGAGAAAGACCTAGAAAGAAAAAGGAGAAAGAGAAAGAAAAGGAAAAAGAGAAAGAAAAGGAGAAAGAGAAGGAGAGAGAGGATAAAGAAAAAGCAACAGTATCTGATAATGTGGCTGCTTCTGCTGCTTCTACCACACCAGCCACAAGTCCTCCTGCTGTTAATACATCTCCTTCAGTCCCCACTACAACAACCACTACAGAGGAACAAGTCAGTGAGCCAAAAAAGTGGAACCTTCGTCGAAATCGACCACTTTTGGATTTTGTATCCATGGAAGAGCTGAATGATATGGATGACTATGACAGTGAAGATGACAATGATTGGAGACCTACTGTAGTAAAGAGAAAGGGGAGATCCGCATCTCAGAAAGAAGGAAGTGATGGAGACAATGAAGATGATGAAGATGAGGGAAGTGGAAGTGACGAAGATGAGAATGATGAAGGCAATGATGAAGATCATAGCAGCCCTGCCAGTGAAGGGGGTTGTAAGAAGAAGAAGAGTAAAGTTCTTAGCAGAAACAGTGCTGATGATGAGGAACTGACCAATGATAGCCTGACACTATCTCAAAGCAAGAGTAATGAGGTAGATCAACCCAATTTTTATGATATCTGTCTGTCTGGGGAAAAGGGAATTCTTCTCTAAACATTCTACTCGTTATACTAAGTGGCTTCCTTGAAATCCTATTTATAGACAGCTGTGGGAGTGAATGAGCACCTTAACTGTAACATTTATTCATTTGGTCAACCAGCCTTTTTTGAGTATCTGCTATTTGTCACCGTCCTCAAGGAGCTCACAATCACCGTCCTCAAGGAGCTCACAGTCTTTATAGTTAGAGAAATATTTTTAGATCCATAGACTAGGGATATGGTAGTTTTTCTTTTCCCTTTCTATCCTCTCACCCCATTCTTCATAGGACTGCTGAATGGTGCTGAGTGGAGTATGAAAACAAAGGTCACCTTTATTTTAACTTAGCTATGTCCATATCCACATGAAAATTTAGATTTCTAGAATACTTCAGAGCAGGACAACAAACAGCTTGATTGCCTCAGACTTTTAGAGATTCATTTTAGAGTTAATTCCTTTATCAGGTGTAGCACTCATCATCTGAATAGTCACCAAGTCTTTGCTTTAGATGTATGGGAGTAAATATGAACTCTATGTTTACATGTATTTAGTGAATAAGTTCTCTCTACAAAGAAATGAAAAAGAAAAAGCAAACACTCCTATCATAAGACAAATATTTCTGTCCTAAAACTACGGTAATGACTCAGTTCTTCCACTTGAAGTTCTACTACCGAAAGTTAGGTTTATCCTTTGGGCCCAAGATGCAACATTCAAGATTCTTCAGTCGAACACATTTGTGTCTCTTTGTCTGTGTGTTTATGTATATGTTTTTCTTCAAAAGCAAGATTGAGTTGTTGTCTTACATGTAGATGTACCTGTTACATCAACATGTAGAACTATAATATTTCTGTCATTTCTGTTAATGCATTTATTGTCACAAAAATTCAGTTCTTTAGCAAGCACTTATTTTTTTGTTTTTTTCATATCATTGAAAAAGGTTAAACTGGTAGAAGATTTTCCTTCCATGCTGTATTCTTTTACATTTCTTCTGCTTACGAGTTTTACATAGCAGTGATTACCTATTTTAAGTAAGTTTCATTTAAAAACTTGGTGATTTTCTCTTGTCAAAATAATAAGTAACAGGCTATGAGGGGCTTATATGTCAGTAGTGATGAAACAGCAGAATATATTTTAATTATAAACATTGGTTAACTTCTAGGTTATCCACTTTCATATGAAGATTGTTGCCTGCCTCCAGTGCTATCCTAATTCTTATCTTTAGGTAACCGGAAGTTATCATTTGGAGTATAATATAGTATTTATAATGCTGTAGCACAAACAGTTCCGTATTCCCAGTGCCAATTTAGGGAAATAGAAATGTGGAAAATTCAGTTCATATTCGATGTAGGCTTGTGTCCAGTTTATTTTATATCTTAATTTAATAGTCTATATCTACTGAATAAGTTTACCTTTGGTAGCATTGTTTTCTTCATTTTTATTAGCCTGACAGTCACAAAAGTAGGTTGGCTAATGATAAAGGCAGAGTTAGATTTCATATTATGGTGTGGGGAGTACCGACAGATGTTTAGAAATTTGCCAGGTAAAATGCATACGTTATCCATTTGTTAATAATCTGTAATACATAACATATTGCTTAGGAGGTTGTAGACTGCCCTCTATGATGCATTGGAAGGCCATGTGTGCTGTTTAGGTTTTTTTCCTACCAGGAGAGACTTTAGTAAATAATGGGACTTCATATATTTAGGTTAAGTCCCAAAGAAATGTGGTTCCAGAGCATTTCTTGGAAATGTGCCTCCATAAAGTTGTCAAGAACTTTCTTCTTATAGTAGCTAAACTAATTTCTCTTGTGTTAATTTATGTTAATTTTCCTTTTGTTCTACCCTATGCAGAAGTGTAGAACTGATAAAAAGTTAGTTTTAATTCAATAATATCCTACCTGAAATCTTGCTAACTATTTTTCCCCAACACCAGTAATTTTTGATGATTCTACTTCTATTTGTCACTCAAATTAGATAACAGATTTTAATAAAAACTGAGATTATTATTTTATCTTATATTTCAAGATTTCCTGTTCATATGCTCTTGATTGTAAAAAAGATGACTAAAGGTATTTCTTGTTGCCTTATGACCATTGTGTCTTAATCTTCCTGATTATTTTAGGTAGTGATACCTTTTCATTAAGGTATCAGTTATCTATTAGTACAGATATATTTGATTATATTTGAAGTTTTATTTTTCTCTACTTTTACTTTATGTTTTCAGATACTGCCTTGTAGTAGAGATAGCTGAAAGTGTGGTTTTAGAAACACATAATTATGTTTAGTTTATAAACAGCAAACTTTCTTGGCTGTTACGTCAAGTGCTTTTGTAGGAAACGATGTTGGACATCATGTAAGTGATGTCCAGAAACTTTAATAATTTTGCAGTTTTTTTAGGGAATTTTGATATTTTTTTTTTTTTTTTTTGAGTGGAGAACCTTTTATGGAGTCTTCACTATTGACTCTTAGTGGACTTAACATGCCTATGCCATAGGCCTTGAAATACTTTAGAGCAGGGTTTTTAAACTTTTGTCTCAAGACTACTTCACACTCTTAAAAAAAGAAAATTATTGAGGACCCCAATTCTATATATGTAAGCTGTAGTTTTTGTTATTTACCATTTCAGATTAAAACTCAGGAATTTCAAAAATTAAGGCATACGAAAGCACACAAGTTGTCAGATTGATGACTGTATCCCCTGTTGTGTAGTTCTGGAAGACTATATCGTACACCCATGAGGGAGAGTGAAAAAGGCAAATAATCTTAGTATGAAAATAGCCTTTAGCTTGTGGACCCTATGAAGCAGAGTCCCACAGACTGCACCTTGAGAACTACTGTTCTACAATTGGATGTTTGATAAACCTGCATTTTCTACATAATGGGCAATTTCCTTGGCCTATAGAATTATGACATTTTTTGAATTTAGTGTGGTCTGAACAATTTCCTTGGAGATGGTTATATGCCATTTTCAAACTTTTATCTTGATGCTTTTGAGATTAACTGATGTTATATTGCTTTTTGATTTTCTAAAGTAAATATTTTGGGGATGGGTGTGTAGCATTTTCAGATAATGGTTCTATTTTCAGGACCTTGAAACTAGAGCTTTGGTTGAGGATTAATATTTGACAGAAAATTATATCAATAGAAATTTTCAGGTGGAAGTTTTTTGGTTTCTTTTCATAAAAGGCTCTCTTATGTTAAATGGATTATTAGATGTTAAATGTATGTGAAGAAATGGCAATTGTCATCTGATTTTTGGTAATTAAAATTTTTGCCAAAATTTATAAATAGCCATTTCTATTTGGGGTTTCTTTTTCTTTTTTTTTTTTTTTTTCTTTTTAAGATTTTATTTATTTATTTGACAGAGAGAGAGGCAGCGACAGAGGGAACACAAGCAGGGGGAGTGGGAGAGGAATAAGCAGGCTCCCAGCAGAGCAGGGAGCCCGATGCGGGGCTCGATCCCAGGATCCTGGGATCACGCCCTGAGCAAAGACAGACACCTAATGACTGAGCCACCCAGGCGCCCCACTATTTGGGGTTTCTGACTTACTAAGTATCAATTGTTGTTTACACATTTCAAAATAAAACAACTTTTTTTTTTTTTTTAAGATTTTATTTATTTCAGAGAGAGACTGTGAGAGAGAGAGCACAAGCAGGGGGGAAGGGTAGAGGGAGAAGCAGACTCCCCACCAAGCAGGGAGCCCAATGTGGGACTTGATCCCAGGACCTTGGGATCACGACCTGAGCTGAAGGCAGACGCTTAACTGGCTGAGCCACCCAGGCACCCTTAAAACAACTGCTTTAATACATAAAAAGGCAGTTTGAAATGTTGTACAAAAATTACTTCAGATTCTTGAGAATTTAACTTTGTTTAAAAACTTAGAGGAAGGCCTATTGCTCAAACTTACTAATTTTTTCTCATTCAGAGCAATAAGGATTTTTCTAGTTTTGCATGAAGTGTTTAGGAATTCCCTTTTATTTAATAATTTCGAAGATTTTAGGGAATTTGACACATAAAAATTAGAATTTGCCCTGTTGTATATATTATTTATAATCATCTTTGTGGAATACATAAATGAGCACTAAATCCAAGGAGAGCATTGGACAATATTATCATTTTAGGTGTAAATTTTAAATCCCAAGGGAAAAAATGAAATAGTTGAGTCACTGATTTATTACTACAGTGCGCCATTTATTCTTCTAATTGCCGTTAGATTCCATTAAACTGTGACATGATATAGAAGTTCTATCCTAGGTGATACTCTTGTGCCATTCAAAACCTACTTTCTCAATTTCTATTTTTATGTAAAAACCATATTTTCAAATGATACATTTTTTGGTAAAAATTTTAGCTTGACTGTTTTGTCCAGAAGCTTAAAAAAATGATACACATCTTCAGAAATATGCTGACAAAAATTGACACTAAATTTGCTTTTATATCCTGATCATAAGTGTGCTCAAACCCATGTTTGACGTATTAAAGACAACTTAGAGCATAATTTTTCAAGAATTTGTTACTAAGATTTTTCCACTGACGCATTATCTGTCAGTCATTTGATAGGGTTCCAGTTCCCTCCACTTCTCTCTCTTCGCATTACATTCCTGGTAAGAATCTCAAATGATGGGGATCCCAGAAACACCAGTTGATTTTGTTTTCTCTGCCTCTAAATCATAGTATGTATAAAGAGAAATTGGTATAGATATGCTATTTAGACATCTACTGTTTTTTTCTGAGCAAAATGAGAGAACAGGAAAATAATGGAATTAGAGCTACCTATTAATGCTTGTTTTTTTGATCCATAGAAATTTACTTGTTCCCCACATGGATAAATCTTTTTTCAAGGGCTCATTAGTTGTAATTCCACCAGAAAAATATTGGCAGAACCCATTTTACATGAGTAGCCTCTCAGTCATCAGACTCTGGTTGTTGGCTAATCTTTTTCTAGTTTGTGATTTTTTTTAACCTAGATGTGGTATTTTGGGGAAAAAGTCCTTTTTGGACTTACCGTGGGAAAATATTTAAAGCAGCATTACCTATTGAGGGTTAAAACTTTTGGGGGAATTCCAAAGAAGAGTCCTCAGTATAATAAACTGTTAGCTCATATTCCTCTTCTTGAACCACCTACAAGAATTAGGAAAGGAGACTGGAAATGAGCATAATTATTGAGTTCCTAATATGTCTCTGGAACATTTGTACCATACAATTATCTTCATTTTTACAACAGTCTCATCAGGTATTATTTTTGCCATCCTATTTTACAGATGAGAAAGCCGTAGCTTTGAGGTTCAACAGTTACTAAATGGGAACTGAGAATGAAACCCAAGAACGTTAGACTTTAAGTCAAATGCTCTTAAATTTGAAGGATGGCTAGTGGGGTGAATGGGTAGATTTTTGTTTTGCTTAATGTACCAGAGTGCTATAAAACATGAGTTTTCTTTTTAGAAAGTTTTTACCTTTATTTGCTGCTTATGTCCAAAGCCCCCAAACTACTTTGGTTTTATAACAAAGAGGAAGGGGGGAGAGCAAAATAGACAATTTTAAAGTACTAGGCTTCTCTAGAACAAGGACACTGCCTCCTTGTTCACTTTGCATTCTTTTCTGATTTGTTTTACAGATCAGCTGCAAGTTTAGATGTATAACACAGAATTGAAAAAATGTTATTGATGTGACATTCAAGTGTCATTCAAATGTCATTTACAGATTGCTATGAAGTGATGACTCTCAGTGTTACCTGTGGATATTGATCTGTTTAAAAGAATATAAAAATATAAAAAAAAATGGTTAGGTTCTTAAATGAAAACATAGACTCAAGTGCTATCTTATATAATGCACAATATGATAATACAAGAATTATTATATTGTTAACCCTTTAAAGTTTAAATCTATAATGCAATTTAAATTAAACAAAGCAAACTCTTTTCATTCTTGATTTATATTTATTGTCTTCCTTTCTCCTTTTATATTATAATTTGCTCAATATATTTATTAATAAGTTTATACTAGCTATTTCTTGACACAAACCTAATAGAGGACTGTCACGCTTTTAGCAACTAGACAACCTGGAACCTTTTTTAGATGGTTTTCTGTACCTGTATATACAGATATGCCAATGCAGGCTCTCTCGGATGTATCATCCAATAGTTTGATGACCCTGAAACTTCTGAATTCCTCAGCAGTTAAGGAGTATATAGTTTGTAATTATGCCATCACATACATATTTGCTTATATGTTATCTTGGATTGATTTTTTCCTGTTTGATATATGTGTGTCTTGTGTCCCTTAAGGCAGGATTATAAGCTTCCAAAGTGTAGGAACTATGTCATACTTTTTCAGTCCATTGTAGGATTTAATAATCACCTGTGGGTTAATTTTTCCTTTCTCCTAGTTTAAGGGGTCAGACTGGAATGGCAAAGCAGATGAAGAGTTGTTAGTTGCATGCTTGCTTTTTCATTTCTTAAAGAAGGGTGGATATGGGACTTGCAGAGAAAATGAAAAAGGGTGCTTAGAGGGTCATTTGTCAAAGAGATGGATTTTTCAAATGTTTTGAAATTCCTAAATTTCAAACTAGATTACTAAAGTAATGGAGAACGCAACATAATTTTAGAAATGCATAAAACAACTTTGAGAATTTTAGTTCTTAAAATTATCTTTTAATTTAAATATGTGATTTTTTTTTATATGTTTTAATATTAGGACTCGCTGATTCTTGAGAAGAGTCAAAACTGGAGTTCTCAAAAAATGGACCACATTCTGATTTGCTGTGTTTGTCTTGGAGATAATAGCGAGGATGCTGATGAAATAATTCAGTGTGACAATTGTGGCATTACAGTCCATGAAGGTAATTATGCTTTGTTTTGTCTCCTTTTTGAAACAGCTAATTGACACTGCATTTAAATAAGTAAAATCAGCTCTTTTACATTTGTACTGTTCTAAGGTTTTTCTATAGTATTTCATGGTTTTTCAATTGAAGTAGGACATACTGAATCCTCAGTGTCATGGGTGTTATTTTCAGATTATGTTAATTTAAAATGTGTTTTTAAATAACAAATAGAAATATTATATGGAAATCACAGTTATTTCTTTTGAAGGTCAGTGTTATGATAGTTTCCTTCATGGCATTTGTTTCTAGTTTTTAAATGAAATTTAGATACAGGAAAAAGTCTAGTATGTTAGTCTGGTAGAATATGTTATTTAAAAAATTACATTCTAAGTCTAGTGATACAGTTTCTTCTTTTGTAGTTATAAGTTTTAATTTTAAATTTGAGTATTTAGAAAGATTATCTCTTAAAATCTGAAATAAAGGCTACTATAATATATTGCAAATATTTTTCCCAATTATATTTTTGAACCTTTTTTGTTCTTTTTTTTACTTTGTTTTTTCACTTAATTTTTTTTTTATTTTGACGTAATTTCTGACTTACAGAAAACTTATAAGAGTACTACAGAGATTCCCATATACTCTTCACTCAGATTTCCCAAATGGTAACATTTTGCTGTTTTATCTTCTCTCATATAACAATTTTGTTTTTAACTCTATGAGAATAAACTGTAGACATAACGTCCCCCTCTACCACTAAATACCTCAGGGTGTATTTCTTCACAAGGGCATTTTTTTTTTTTTTTTACATAACCATGTAATTATCAAAGTCAGGAACTTAGCGTTAATTGAATTCTATCTAATATACTGACTGTGTTCACATTTTGCCAGTCATCCCTATAATGTCTGTTCTAGCAAAATAAAATCCAGGATTATGCATTACATTTAGTCATTATGTCTATTTGGTCACCTTTAATCTGGAACATTTCTTGAGTCCTTGTGTTTCATGCCATTGGCATTTTTGGAGAATACAGGACAGTTCATTTATAGAATGTCCTTAATACTAGTTTTTTCTTATCTTTTCTCATGGTTAGATTCAGGTGACCTGTTTTTGGCAGAAATGCCACAAAAGTTATGTTGTGTTTTCAGTGTATCAGATTAAGAAGCATATAATACTTATTTTTCCCATTATTGGTGATGTTACTTTTATCACTTGGTTTAGAGGGGATCTTCCAGGTTTCTCTTTGGTAAAGTTATTATTTCTTCCTGTCAGTTAATTTTTTCCTACAGGGCCCATGATTACCACAGAACAGTTTTTCTACGGCCTTGTCCTTAACCTGCTCTTTTGGTATTATATAGCCCTTCTCCCAAATAGTTCTGGGAGTCTGCTGGGCTTATGGGACCTGCAGGGTCTGTACTTCTTTAGCCAATACCCTCTTGCTTTATATGAAAGCAAGGAAGGGCAGCTTGCTGCTAAGGCTCACTATGGATATGTCTCCTATTACTATTACTCATTCACTTATTTTTTCAGTAATGTTTGTTGAGTATCTTCTGTATGGTAGGCATTCTGTAGATTTTAGGCAAGTACAATAATATAGAAATTGCTGACCTCGTGGAGGCTAATAGCTAGTAAGACAGGCAATAAAACAATAAATAAATATAAATATATATTAGGTGCTAGTCTGAACTGTGAAGAAAAATAAGGCAGAACAAGGAGTATTGGAAATGCTGTGAATTGGGGGGGGGTGTTGAGTGGGCAGGTGGAAGTTTGTATTTATAAAAGGGGAAACCTCTCTAATAGGGTGATCTTTGTGCAGTGACCTGAAGGATGTTATGAAGCAAGTCATGCAGGTCTTCGGGGAAAGAGCACCTTAGGAAGACGGAGTAGCAAGAGTAAAAATCTTGAAGTGGGAACATGGTTGGAGTGTTTATATAATGGCAGGAACTGAGTGAGCAAGCTGGTGAGTCATGGGGGTGGAGATGGGAGCAAACTAAGGCCTTGCAGGTCATAGATTTTAGATTTGACTATGATGGATGTGGGAAGACCTATATGAGTTTTGGGCAGAAGATTAGTATGATTTGATTTATGGTTGGGAAGACTCACTCTGACTACTGGGTTGGGAGTAGACTGAAATGGGTCTAAGTTGGGAATAAGGAAAACTATTTCAGAGACTATTTCAGTGATGTCAAAGAAGAATAGGTTTTGAGGTAGACAGTAAAAGTTTGGTTTTAAACTGTCTGGAGTTCAGGTAAAATGTTGGGACTAGAGATAAAAATTTCAGACTCATCAGCCTGTAGATGTTATTTAAAGCTGTGAAACTGGGTATGCTATCTAGGCAGTAGTAAAGTGGTTCTAGCACTTCAGAGGAGATTGGAATCATATGGCCAATGGGATAGGAGGAGAACCAGGAGTAATGACCCAGAGGCTAAGTAAGGAAAATGTTTCAAACAGAGAAAGTGAGTAATTGTCTTCTGTTTCTAGAGTCAGAACAAGACCTATGTCATGTGACCAGTTATCCCAATGCAGTGCTAGACTCCTGGGTACACTACCAGACAAGCCATCCCAAAGGTTGTAGGAGAAAAGGTTCATGGACAAAATGCTTATATTACATGGTTTATTAAATAAGTGTAAAATACATGGAGAGAAGCAAGGGGAAAAATACGAGATTAGTTAACATGCTTAAAATAGAAAACAAGTTGTTGGAAGGATCACCTGAATCAATCTTGGGGTCCACAGAGTTTGTATTGCATGTCCTGCCTTTCTCTGCGTTTTCAGCCTCCCCTGCTAATGCTTTGGTTATGAGGATCAGAGCCCACACGGGCAGTACTCTAGGCCAAACACACACTTTCTTGGACGGATCCAGAGACAAGCATGCCTGGTTACAGCTTTAGTTCCCCAGTTAACCTACAGAATAGCTATGGGTTTTGTGTTTCTTAGGCTGTGGACACATAGAGCCAGAATAGGTGTAACTGATGGGTGGTCATACTGAGGCCTCATGAATATTGTGTTTTTTGTGTTGTGTACATTTAGTATATTTCTGATTCTTCTGTGTCTTCTGTATATGTAGTAACTAGGTGCCTCAAGAATGTTAGTGTTAATGTTGGTCTTTCTGTCCTTTTCCGTCCATGTTTAATATACACATGCTTTACTTTTATCTGTACATGTAAGTTTCATCTATCTCATTTTGTTTTTCTGTAGCAGAAATGAATATTCTCAAGCAGAAAAAAACCACCATTATAATTGAGAGTTTACCACTGAATTTAGTAACATGAGTGTCATTGCTTATCTTCAAGAGAGTTCAAGTGGGAATAGAAGAAGGAAAGTGAAGATAGTGACGAAATGCAATTCCTACAATGAATTTGTATATAAAGAGAAGCCGCAAGATGGGACCTTAGCTGAAGGGATGTGGAGTTGAGGGAGGGTTTGTTTCTTTTTATTTTAGATGCTGTTATCTTTTACTGTGTAACAGACTATCCTGCAATATATCAGTTTAAAATAGCAAACATTTTTTACTTCACAGTTTCTAATGGTCACGGATCTGCTAGGAGTGGTTAGTTGGATGATTCTGGTTTAGAGTCTCATGAAGTTGCGGTCAAAGCTGTTGGCCTGGGCTGTAGTCATTTTAAGACTTGACTGGGACTGGAGGATCTGATTTCAAGCTTGCTTACATAGTTATTGATAGGCTTCCATTCTTTGGTGGCTCTTGGCTAGGGACCTCAGGTCCTTACCATGTGGGCCTGGGTGTTCTCATGACAGGACAACTGGCTTCAGAATGAGTGATCAGAGAGAGAAGGGGATAGAAGCAGTCATATGAGAGAGCTAGTGTCTTTTGTAACCTAATTTGACATATACACTGTAATTTCTGCATATTGTTCACACAGACCAATCCTACTTAAATTTAAATGTGGGAGGGCACATTCTAAGATTGTTAATATGAGGGGCACTGATCATTGGGGGCCATCTTAGAGGCTGCCTATCACAGATGCAGATTATATATAGCATGTTAGTGTACCCTAATAACATGGAAGTGACCAGTGAAAAGGGAGAGTTGACAATTGATGTAAGAAGAGAAGAGGAAGCAGTTGCTGGAGCAAAAGCTTTGAGTGCAAGGCTAGAGGGGATGGGATCCAGCACCAAGTAAAGACATTGAGTAAATATGAGTAGCTGAAGTAACCAGAGGGAAAAGGATATATGGATAACAGATGTAGGTAGGTTGTTAGATGTGGTGGTCAGAGCATGTGCAACTTATTTTTGAATGCTTCTTGTTTCCTCAGTGAAATGGGAAGCAAACTCATTAGCAGAAAGTAGAGGTGGGGAGATGTTGGGAGATTGGGGAAGAGAGGTTGGTATAAAATAGTTATTTGGGAGAATGAAGTGGACTAGGGAAATATTGGCATAGTGTGTGTGTGTGTGTGTGTGTGTGTATGTATATGGTGTATATAGCTGTGTATACACAGCTATAAAGGACCACTTGTGATTAGTGGTGATGAATATAAACAAACACGACATGGTTGTGTGTATGTCTGGGTTTTTTTTTTTTTTTTTTTTCCCCTCCAGGCATGGTTCAGAGTCCTTGGAGCAGGTGCAGAATAGGTAAACATCAAAAGCAGCTGCTGTGCTGCTGATGTATTTGTTGTATTCATCACCACTGTTGATCACAAGTATGTTACCACTGCTTATATCCATAAATGTCATTGCTGATGTGTGATGCAGGCATGACTAGTACTATTAATGTTGTTGACTTGACCATGGATGTGTTTTTGAAGGCCAGCACAGTGGTTTTAAGGAATTGAATTGGTTCCTAACATTTAAAAACTGGAAGATTTTATTTTACACATTTTGGATTTCAAACTTCTCTTTAAGCGCTGGCAGCAGTTTTTTCCTCTGAGGGCAACAATCTGCTGGAGTTGTTTAGGGCTGCCCCCTGCTGGTAAAGCCTACAGTTTCTTTTTGACCACAGTCCTCTCCCAGATCACTTACTTATTTTTGTCAGTTATCTTGTCCCTGGAGGTATTTGAATGTATAGTTCCCCATCTGTTTTGAGGGTGCTGTCTCTTGGCGCTGGTATTCAGGTTACTGAGGCCTTGTGTCTCACAGCTATAGTAGTAAAGGAATTATTTTTCTAAATGCCTACCTTTAGGACTCAGTCCTGAATCCACTAGGGACGAGTACCATGTACAATTCAGAATGAAACCTCCTCTATTTCCTGTTGTCTTTGATTCAGACTTGTGCACCTTGGATTCTTAGTACGAGTTCTTTCCCAGTAGATTCATTGTTCAAACAAATGTAGATTTCTGGAAGGGCACCCCATTAGTACCCTTAACATGCCTAGAGCTATTAAAGGTTCATAATGGGACCTGTGCTTCAGGTGAATAGCCTCAGTAATGTCAAATCTACCTTAGAAAAAGGTAGCTTTGATTTTTTAGAAACAGCCAGAAAGTCTTTCTGTGTCAAGGCAGACAAATAAGATGATCAAGCTAAGTGGTAATTCCATTTAGGTCAAAAGCAAGTTATGTCTGTAAAGTCATATAGCATATTTCCTTGCATAATTCATTTAACTGGCTCTAATGGCAGTTTAAGTTCCAAATGTTTTTGAGCATTTGCTAATGATTGTTCATTTTTCTTCTAAGACTGACTAATAGAATCAGATACCTATTTCTTTTTTTTTTTTTTAATTTTTACTATGTTAGTCACCATACAGTGCATCATTAGTTTTTGATGTAGTGTTCCATGATTCATTGTTTGCGTATAAAACCCAGCGCTCTCTGCAATACGTGCCCTCCTTAATACCCATCACTGGGCTAGCCCAACCCCCCACCCCCCTTCACTCTGAAACCCTCAATTTGTTTCCCAGAATCCATAGTCTCTTGTGGTTCATTCCCCCTTCTGTTTACTCCCCCTTCATTCTTCCCTTCCTTCTCCTGCCAATCTCCCTGCTATTCCTTATGTTCCACAAATGAGTGAAACAATATGATAATTGTCTTTCTCTGCTCGACTTATTTCACTTAGCATAATCTCCTCCAGTCCTGTCAGTGTTGCCGCAAATGTTGGGTAATCGTTCTTTCTGATGGCTGAGTAATATTCTATTGTATATATGGACCACATCTTCTTTATCCATTCATCTGTTGAAGGGTTTCCTTCCACAGTTTAGCTATTGTGGACAATGCTGCTATGAACATTGGGGTGCATAAGGCCCTTCTCTTCACTACGTCTGTATCTTTGGGGTAAATACCCAGTAGTGCAATTGCTGGGTCATAGGGTAGCTCTATTTTTAACTTTTTGAGGGACCTCCACACCTTTTTTCAAAGTGGCTGTACCAACTTGCATTCCCACCAACAGTGTAAGAGGGTTCCCCTTCAGAGACCTATTTCTGTTAGAAGTTTGGAAAAGGGAAGACAGGAAAGGAAAATTAATGCTCTAGAGTATGAAGCTTTGTAAGTTTTTTGAGAGGTAGCTAATATGTGGAATAAATAAATAAGGAAAACTAAGTGGGGAAACTGAATAGTTTTCTACATCTTTAGGTGAATCTTTGTGTGTGGTATAATTGGTTTGTTGGTGGTATTATGAATCCTGTGAACTTCAGATAAATTCAAAGTGCAAATTATACATGAAAAATAAAACATAAATCTTGAGAGTTTTTTTTTTTTTAATTATGTTACAACTTTTCCCCTCTGGTATAATTTCCCATTTCCTTTGTTAATCTTGGAGTTTCTGTTGTGCAATTGTGATTGTATAATTCTCTCTCTCTTTTTTGGTTTCTTAGTAGAGTTAGAACTAATAGCTTAAAAAATTCCTTAGTAGAGTTAGAACTAATACCTTCATATCTGTTTTGTTTAGGGGAAAAGTGTTAGTTACATTTTTTAAAGATTTTATTTATTTATTTGAGAGTACAAGCCCCTCTGTGCTTGTGTGTGCTACTGGTGGGGAGGGGCAAAGGGAAAGCTGAGCAGGGGGCCTGACTCCGGCTCCATCCCAGGACCTACTGATCATGATCTGAGCTGAAGGCAGACACTTAACCGACTGAGCCACCCAGGCACCCCAAGGGGAGAAGTGTTATTAAACATTAATGTATTTTTCATAAATACATTACATAAATACATTTTTCCTTTTTAACTTAATTTCCTGTAGGTTATTTTTGTCTGACTAGTCTTAAAAGATTCCTTTACCAGGTATCAATACTATGTTTGAGAAGGGTTGTGGTTTTTTTTTATGTGGATATACTCTGGACTTTCCATCTAAGTTTTTTGGGTAATACTTGGGTAGTATCAGCAAGAAATTATATTGATTAATAGATCTGTGAAGAAGTTTTCATCTTTACTTGGTTTTACATCAATTGAATCTACTAATAGAAAAATAAAAACAAAAACAAAAAACCCTGCTTAATATTCATTGGTTAGATGGTTGATTTTCTCTTCTGGGGAAGAGTAATGATGGTAATGCCTAGTATAATAATGTGCAGCCCGATCAGCATATGCATTTTCTGGTCCGTTTTTGGGTCATCACACTGTTGTCAGCCTGTGTTAATTAAAGCTTGGGTTGAAAAAATAAGTAATGACATGTGACTTGGTCCAAATAATTTAATTTTTTTTGTTTTTTGTCTCTTTGTAGGTGTACCATGTTCTTAGTCCTTTTTAATTTTTAATTTTGTTTTTCTCTAAAATGGGGTTAGCAGCTTCTTAGAAGTATCAGTTCTTGACTATCCTAATGGGAGCTTTCATGACTGCTTAATTATTTTAGTTTTTAAGGTCTTTCTCCCTATATAACTGAACTCTTGTTGCATCTAAAGTGATAGGTAGAGAAATAAGTTTTAAAAAATGTTCCAGAACTCATAGTATTTATTTATTTTTAAAAGATTTATCCATCTGTTTTTGAGAGAGAGAGAGAGAGAGCACGTGCATGAGCAGGATGGGCAGAGGGAGAGGAAGAGAGGATCCCAAGCTGACTCTGGGCTGAGTGCAGAGCCTGATGCTAGGCTCCATAGGCTCCATCTCAGGACTCCAAGATCACAGCCCGAGCCAAAACCAAGAGTCAGGCTCAATTGACTGTGCCACCCAGGTGCCCACAACTCATAGTATTTAAATTAAAATGTCACTCTTAACTATTTTGGTAGTTTTTTTCTAAAGTGTTGCTACTCAGAGTAGCGTCCGTGGATCCACAGCATTAAGCAGTAGCATCTATATAAACTGGGAGCTTGTTAGAAATGCAGAATCACAGACCAAGTCCCTTCTGAATCAGAATCTTTATTTTGAAAAGATCCCAAGATGTTTCATATACACATTAAACCATTAGCTATGTTAATAATATAAAGAAGTAGCTCTGCAATGCTTAATATGGTAGCTAAACTTGAAGATTTTCAAGATTATCAGTGGGCCCATTTATCACCAGTTTATTCAGAAGGATAGAACAGAATCACAGCTTGCCACCAAGGCAGCCCCCTGCCTTCCGTGAGTCTTTGTAATAGTCCCTACAACAAGCGGCTCACCGTCGTTTGGGAGCCATATTTGGGCTGTGCCATTCTCCCCAACCTACCCCATTTATAGTTACTCTCAGTTCACATGCAGTCTGCCAACAGGGTCTTTTTTACCATAAGCAATATTTCCAAGTAACACAATTGATAACTCTTTATCAGTTTCCTAGAGTAACAAAGGTGGAAACTTAACAAAAAGTCAGAGTCTAATGAAGCAGGCGAAAGGGTTAATGGAATCAATGGGATCCTACTAGTTCTCTATACTGAGGACTAAGAGACAAAGGGCTCTAATGCATGAGTCCCTCTTGGACCTGCCTTCTGTTGGCCATGCAAAAGCTATTATGTATTATGTATAACCACTGAAAGTATTAAAAGTTCTTTCTTGTATACCACCCCCCCCCAAGACTTCCCTGTTACTATCTTTGAGTCATAGATCCCATCAGCATTTCTGTCTCTCTAGTGTTGCTCTTTTTACCACCTCGAAAGGAAAGGAGAGAGGGGTTTGGTGAATACAACTTTCTCTATGGTGTTGATGTAAACATTAACTACCATTTAAATGAATTTATTTTGTTACCTTGATTCTATAAATATTTAAATGTGTGATTTGGTTCTAGGAAACTGGAGGATGTACCAGATACAGTCTCTGCTGTTTTTATATAATAGGGGAAAGAAAACATGTAAAATAAGAGCAAAGAATAACGTTTTATAAGTGAGTTATAGATTCTGTGCTATGGGTGTATTGAGTGCATCATACCTTATTGGTAAATCTAGGTGACTTCTGAGTCAATTGCATGTTCTCTTTTTGTAACTGATTTCAAGGGGTTCATTTTTGGTGTGCATCAAATTGGACACAACCCAAGGAAGGGTTGAAAACAAAGAACTTTTTATTGTTACAAGTAGGGGGACAAGGAGATAGCTGTCATAGTACTGTCTCCCATGGGGTTAGTACAGGAAGCTTTTATTCAGTGTATTAGGGGATGGGGGCAGGGAACTTATAGAGGCACTTCTGGTTCAGTCGTGCATGCTAAATATGTCAGCATGCTACTGGATACATCATATGTTCAAAAAATGGCAGAAAGCTCCACCCATAGGAGAGGATTTTAATATTATAATGAACCGAGGATAACTTTAGGATAACTCAGGGGGCATTTGTGCAGTACATCAGCTCCAACCCAGCTCAAACGGGCTCTCCTAAGGAGCTGTCAGGTGAGACATACCTGGCAAGACACACCTATCAAGTGAAACACCTAGTTGGGTGTCTCCTTGGCTGGAACTGTTGGTTCTGCAAAATAAAACACAACTCCTTCCTTGCTTTTGTCCCTTCTCTTCCTCCCTTTCTGGTGGTAGTGTTCAGCCCTCTTATTTGAGTAATTTTCTGTTGCATCCTAGCTAACATTTTGATATGCAAACAATAGGCTGCTAATCCTTGACCTAAAATATGTATTTCTGATACATTGTATTTAGCTTACTGCTTTTTTAGTTCTGTGAAATTTTAAGGTATTTATGATTTTTACCATATTTTATACTATTAAATTCATTTATGGGCTGTTAATGTGACTTTTTCTTTGCATTTAGAAATCACTTTTTCAGGGCTTCTATTATGTCTTTGCTTTTTAGTGTTATGCGACTGTTCATTAAAATAAGCTCATCGAGAACCTGGAGGGTATTATGCTGAGTGAAATAAGTCAATGAGAGAAAGACAATTATATGGTTTCACTCATGTGGAATATCAGAAGCAGTGCAGAGGATCATAGGGGAAGGGAGGGAAAACTATATTGAAAGTAATCAGAGAGGGAGACAAACCATGAGAGACTCTTAACTCTAGGACATAAACTGAGGGTTGCTGGAGGGAAGGTAGATGGGGGCTATGGGGTAATTGGGTGATGGGCATTAAAGAGGGCTCGTGATGTGATGAGCATTGGGTGTTATATGCAACTGATGAATTATTGAACTCTGCATCTGAAACGATGTACTACATGTTGCTAATTGAATTTAAACAAAATAAAAAAATGAAATGAGCTCATCGAAGCAGAGATTACTTTGTATTCGTAGAGACAAATTATATTTCTTGTGAAAATATTTTCAGCACAGAATCATAAACTGTTTATTTTTAGAAATGGGTGTAAGACAATTTAGAGATATTTTATGTATGTATAAAATGGGTATAATCTGTTTTTTTAAACAGAATGTAAAGTAAAACCTTGATGAATTTGTGGGGTTTTTTTATTCTGTGGTAAATAATCAGTGGCAAATACTTTTTGTGTATTTGTATGCACATGAGAAAGCAAGACAAGTCTGGAAGAATACACACCAAAGTTTAAAGTATATTTATCTCTAGGCGGTATGACCATGAAGGATGTTTTCTTTAGCTCATTTTGTTGCCAACAGTATGAATTAGGGATAATAAGTTGTTTAGAGATACAGTCTTGAATGATTGTACCTATATTTGGAATCTGTGAATATCTTGTTAACAAGTTCCTGTGTTTTTTATGTAGTCAGAGTCTAAATCTCCTGTATGTTTCTGTTTCTGCCATGGTTGTGGCTGATATTTGGGTGGTATACAAAATAAATATTGATGCTTTTTAGATTAGAGATAATTTCTTTTAGTTGTCTGATGTTCTCTTCAGTGGTCTGAGATTTTATAGTGGGAAAGAATCACCTAAGGTGCTTGGTTTTTTTTCTTTTTTTAAAAAAATATTTACTTATTTATTTTAGCGCACATATGCTTGCCTGTGTGGGGGGAGGGGCAGAGGGAGAGGAAAGAGAGTCTCGAGCAGACTCCCCGGTGAGCGGGGGAACCCAGTGCAGGGCCTGATCTCAAGACCCTGAGATCATGACCTGAGCTGAAATCAAGAGTCGGTCACTTAAGCGACTGAGCCACCCAGGAACATCCCCCCTCCTCGAGGTGCTTGTTTAAAACAGATTCTTGGGTTCTACTTCTAGAGATTTTGATGGATTAGTTCTGGGGTGGGGCTCTAGGATCTGCAGTTACAAAAGGTACGTTTGGGTTCTCTTGCAGGAGGTGGGGAAGATCATCCTTTGAGAGACATTGGTTTAGAAGGAAGTAAAATTTGAGAGAGAAAAGGCGTGGCTAGGTAGATGTCGTGCTGGAGCTGAAGAGGGCTGCAGATACAGGTCATGGAAAGGAGTCAGGGCAATGTAGAATAAAGTATACTTTCTGGTATAAGGCAGGTAAGACTCACAGTAAGATTTTTAAAAGTTTAAACTTTTTTATTTCTTATAGAAATGGTTGGGATCAAGGCAATAAGAGATAAAAACGAAGCTCTGAAGACAAAAAATTATGGTTCAAGCCGATAGAAGGTTGAGTCTTGAGGCAAATGGGAGCTAGGGTGTAAACTTCTAAACAGATGCACCTCTTCTTGCTCCAGTTCTCCTACTGTCTTCAGGGCTGATTTTTCTGAAATGCACATCTGTTCATGTTAGTCCGCTGTTTAAAATCATTTTGTCCCTTTAGAATAAAGTTCATACTCATAGCAGGACTCTTGGATTTCATAACCTGCCAATTTGGATGACTTGCTTTTCCAGTATTAGAGGACTTTCACTTATACTATTCCCTCTACCCAGATTCCTTATGTTCCACAAGTATAACCTAAATGTATAGGTGTTAAATTAGTGTTTACCATTGTCTTATGTTATTAGGAGATTTGAAAAATCATTTTTTATTAAAATATTTCCTGTTAAAGTAGCATATAAACAGAAGTTGCAAATATAGAAGTACATAAAGTAGAACAATGAATTACTGTTCTTCATCTGAATTATTTTTGTATAGGATATTACTGTTAACAGTTTGGTCTGTATCCACACCTGTCCCTCTCTGGTACTTTCTAACCCCCATACAGGTGCCGTTCATTTAACTTTATTATATTACACGAATACATTTTCATTGTAGGATAAATGAGTATAAATGAGCTAAAGAAAACATCTTCCACATGATGATATCACCTAGAGATAAACATACTTTAAACTTGAGTGTGTATTCTTCCAGACTTGTATTGCTTTCTCATGTGCATACAGATATACAAACACATTTTTTAAGAAATTTAATGGCTGGTAATATGCAAACTTTTTTTTTTTTTTTTTTAAGATTTTATTTGAGAAAGCGTGCGTGTGCACGTGAGTTGGGGGAGGGGTAGAGGGAGAGGAGAGAGAATCTCAAGCAGATGCCAAGCTTAGCATGGAGCCCAGTGTGGGACTTGATCCCACAACCCTGAGATTATGACCTGAGGCGAAATCAGGAGATGGTCGCTTAACTGACTGAGCCACCGAGGCACCCCTATACAAACTCTTCTTGTGACCCCCATACCTCTGTTAACACTGCGGTATTGCCCTACTCCCGATCCAGAATCCATTCATATATTATGTGTTGCTTTTTGTGTCTTAGTCTCCTTTAACCTAAAACAAATGTTCTTTTTGTGTCCTAAGCCAATTTTTAGAATAACTTGTAGAATTTCCCTCAAACTAGATTGGTCTGGTTTTTTTTTTTCCCTCATTATTAGGTTCAGTTTAAACAGTTTTTGGCAAAAGTACTATGTTGATGATGTTTATTTCCCATTATACCATATCAAAAAAAGTATGATACCAGTTTATTGAATTTTTGGTGTAGTTAAAGGTAGTGTCAACTAGAACTTTCCATTTTAAAGCCATTTGTTTTTCTTTTGGTAATTAACAAGTAATCTGTGGGGTAATAACTTTGAGACTTTGTTAATATCCTGTTCCCTAATAGCCTTTTGCATAGTGGTATTAGGGTTCTTGTCAGAATCAGTTATATATGTAGCTGCAAGATGGGCCTTTTTAATTCTGTCATTCCTCTACATTAATGGGCGGTATTTGTTTTGTAGAGAACTTCTCCCTTTTTTCCTTTTCAATATTATTATGCTCTCATATGTTATCACCTATTACCTGATTACTCTTTCTGATACTTAAATTGTCCAAATTTGACCAGTGAGAGCCCCTTCATGCAGGCTCCCGTGTACATATGTGAACACACACATCACATGCATATGCTCATGCTCTCTGTCTCTTTCTCTAAATAAATGGGATAAATACCATGGGACTTTTTCCCATGTTACTTGCTGTATTTCACTCATATGTTAATCTGTTAATACTGAGATTCTTTTCATGTGAGTACACATGGGATATATTATTCTTTTTAATGGTACATAGTTAACTATAGAATGGTTCAACCATGATGTCTTTGTTTCTTTTTGTTTCGTTTTTCACTTATAGATAGTACTAACAGATATGTGTCATATATATTTATGAAATAATTTCTGTGGAAGAGATTCCTAGAAGTGAAATTGCTGAAATAAAAGATAAGTGCATTTTAACTTTTAAAAAGACAGAATTGCCGGAATGATCTTCAGAAAGACTGTACTTGTTGATATTCTTACCAGTAGTGTACATAGTACTTGATAACTGCATATTAGTAAATTTTCTTTTAATTTTTGGAAACTATCACTTTATTAAAATATGCATTCAAGTTATTATGAGTGAGGTTTGGTATCTTGTGGCCATTTGCATTTTATGTTCTGTTACTTGCTGTGCGTTTCCTTTGTCATTTCTTAATAGGTCTCTTTGTCTTTTCTCATTGATTTACTGGAATTCTTTTCATTTTAATGTTAATCCTTTCACGGCTTTATGTGTTACAAAGATTTTCCATCCTTGCAAATATTTTTTTTCACCCTTTCGTGTACTTTGTAACTTTGTGGTATTTTTCATTGTTTATAGAATGTTCATTTTTTGTACATTTACAGCTGTAGATCATTCTGTACTACTTTTTAAGTTCCAAAATGAATTTTTATATAAAATTAATCCTGAGAGAGTGAAATTTTCTAAAGCAAAATAGGAAGCTAGTGTAGCTGGGTTTTTTTGTTTGTTTATTTTAAATTCAGGTGCCTAAGTGACAGACTTCCTTATTATAGTTCAGGCATGGAACATTTTCTTAAACATTTCATGGTTAGGGGTGCCTGGGTGGCTCAGTCAGTTAAGCATCTGCCTTTGGCTCAGATCATGATCCCAGGGTCCTGCTCAGCAAGAAACCTGCTTCTCCCTGTCCCCCCTACTTGTGTTCTGTCTCTCTCTCACTGTCAAATAAATAAGTAAAATCTTTAAAAACAAAAACATCTCATGGTTAAATGTGAAATTCTTGAATGTCTCATTTTTGAGAAAACTGTCCATCTAATATATACAGATATTAAATAAAATGTGGTAAATATAGAACAGAGAAAAGAAAAAACATTCCTAACAATCCTAATATCCAGACAACCATAGTTAGTGTTTTGGTGTTATCCCTTTAACTTTCTTTCTTGTTCTAATTCTTCGTTGTCTTTTTTTTTTGGTTAAGATTTTGTTTATTTGAGAGAGAGACAGCAGAAGTGGGGGAGGGGCAGAAGGAGAGGGACAAGCAGACTTCTTGCTGAGCGGGGAGCCCGATGATACAGAGCTGGATCCCAAAACTCTGAGATCATGACCTGAGCCGAAGTCAGATGCTTAACTGACTAAGCCACCCAGGTGCCCCTTCTTTTTTAAAATATACTTATTCTTTTTTTTTTTTTTTAAGATTTTTTATTTATTTATTCGACAGAGATAGAGACAGCCAGCGAGAGAGGGAACACAAGCAGGGGGAGTGGGAGAGGAAGAAGCAGGCTCATAGCAGAGGAGCCTGATGTGGGGCTCGATCCCATAACGCCGGGATCACGCCCTGAGCCGAAGGCAGACGCTTAACCGCTGTGCCACCCAGGCGCCCCCCAAAATATACTTATTCTTAAGCATGATAAAGAGAAGTTTTTAAGTTGAGATTTTGCTAAAAGATGGTATTTGAAATATTGCTTATTAAATGTATAACTGTCTAATTACTTTTCAGAGTACTCAGTGTAGATGAATTTCTTTTTGAAATCAAAGGATTCCAACTTGGCACTTAGTATAAACACCTTTGTTGACAAAATCTTACAACTGACTTGTATTGGTAGGGTACCCCTGACTGTGATGTCAGTTATCCTGATATACTGATTGCATTGTATCTGAAGTAAAATGTCACATATGTGTCATAGTACATGGCAGAACATTGGGTAATGCACTGCATTTGCCAGCAGTTACCCTTCAGTTTAGCTGCTGTGCATTAAATGAGATAAGGTCTACTAAGAGATATTCCCCCCATTCATTTTCTCTCTGTTATTAACTAGCTCTAGTACATTTTTATTTCTTAGTATATGCAGATATATATCCTTATGAATGTTTATTGAGTAGTAAAGTATGTTTAAGTTATAACCATTTGAATTTTGTAAGTCAGCAGACAATTTTCGTTCTTTTATGCTTTAGGACATATTTGTTACAGGTATCCTACATCTTTTCTCATAAATAACAGTATTACTTTAAAATCTTTCTCTTTTTTTAGTGAGTAAAAACCAGAGGTCTTAGTGATAGGATGTTAAGAACAGAAAAAATGCTTTAAGTTTTTAAATGACACCTTTTGGGTTCCTATTTTTTTCTTTAGGAGAGATGTTATTAAATACATTTGTAGATCATTTTAACTCAGCCTCAGAGATGTGATTTGTCCAAAGTTTACATAACTCTAGAAGACGAAAGACTGAAGGTCTTTTCTTCCTTGAGACAAGTTGAATGGCGAAAATTTCCACTGATTTGGATTAGCTATACCCTTGTGTAATTCGAAACAACTGTAAACACATTTTATATTATTTGTCCTTAAATATGATTTGTGTAGGTTGCATGTGTTACTCAGAG
>NW_024425563.1:61921714-61977055 GCF_017311325.1 Ursus maritimus | reverse complement strand
CTGAGCCGAAGGCAGACGCTTAACCGCTGTGCCACCCAGGCGCCCCAAAATATACTTATTCTTTTTTTTTTTTTTTTTAAAGATTTTATTTATTTATTCGACAGATATAGAGACAGCCAGCGAGAGAGGGAACACAAGCAGGAGGAGTGGGAGAGGAAGAAGCAGGCTCATAGCAGAGGAGCCTGACGTGGGGCTCGATCCTATAACGCTGGGATCACGCCCTGAGCCGAAGGCAGACGCTTAACCGCTGTGCCACCCAGGCGCCCCCCAAAATATACTTATTCTTAAGCATGATAAAGAGAAGTTTTTAAGTTGAGATTTTGCTAAAAGATGGTATTTGAAATATTGCTTATTAAATGTATAACTGTCTAATTACTTTTCAGAGTACTCAGTGTAGATGAATTTCTTTTTGAAATCAAAGGATTCCAACTTGGCACTTAGTATAAACACCTTTGTTGACAAAATCTTACAACTGACTTGTATTGGTAGGGTACCCCTGACTGTGATGTCAGTTATCCTGATATACTGATTGCATTGTATCTGAAGTAAAATGTCACATATGTGTCATAGTACATGGCAGAACATTGGGTAATGCACTGCATTTGCCAGCAGTTACCCTTCAGTTTAGCTGCTGTGCATTAAATGAGATAAGGTCTACTAAGAGATATTCCCCCCATTCATTTTCTCTCTGTTATTAACTAGCTCTAGTACATTTTTATTTCTTAGTATATGCAGATATATATCCTTATGAATGTTTATTGAGTAGTAAAGTATGTTTAAGTTATAACCATTTGAATTTTGTAAGTCAGCAGACAATTTTCGTTCTTTTATGCTTTAGGACATATTTGTTACAGGTATCCTACATCTTTTCTCATAAATAACAGTATTACTTTAAAATCTTTCTCTTTTTTTAGTGAGTAAAAACCAGAGGTCTTAGTGATAGGATGTTAAGAACAGAAAAAATGCTTTAAGTTTTTAAATGACACCTTTTGGGTTCCTATTTTTTTCTTTAGGAGAGATGTTATTAAATACATTTGTAGATCATTTTAACTCAGCCTCAGAGATGTGATTTGTCCAAAGTTTACATAACTCTAGAAGACGAAAGACTGAAGGTCTTTTCTTCCTTGAGACAAGTTGAATGGCGAAAATTTCCACTGATTTGGATTAGCTATACCCTTGTGTAATTCGAAACAACTGTAAACACATTTTATATTATTTGTCCTTAAATATGATTTGTGTAGGTTGCATGTGTTACTCAGAGGTTGATCCTAATCAGATGGCCACAGAAACATGTTTTTTAAGTTTACATATTTGAAAACCTGAAAACTCCGTATAAAACAGGTTTTATATGTCTCTTATTTTATATGGGTACCCAAATGAAAAAATTCTTTCCATAATCTTATTGAATGAAGATGCGTCTACACAGAATTAGGTAAGTAGAAGGAGATAAAGGTGGGTTTTTGGTTTTTTTTGGGGGGGGGATTTTATTTATTTTATTTGAGAAAGAGCGAGCACGAGTCAGGGGCAGAGGAAGAGGGAGAAGCAGACTCCCCACTGAGCAGGGAGCCCGATTCAGGACTTGATTCCGGGACCCTGAGACAATGACCTGAGCCAAAAGCAGATGTTTAACTGACTGAGCCACCTAGGTGCCCGGAAATAAACATTGTTTTATGGTACTTTAAATTATTTTTTGCATGTAGGAAAGAAAAAGATCTTAAAATGTATTTAGTCATTAATTAAAAGGTATCAGAATGGTTATAATATGTTAGAACTTTGGTCTAGAGGTCAGTAAACTCAGTAGGTATGGTAGAGAAATATTGGAAAAGTGGCAAGTCAAGAACTCTGTAAGGGTCATAACACACTGTGAATCATCTTTCAGGGGCATTGAAGCTGAAGAAGAAATACTTACGCACCTGCTGGTTGCTCTTTGAACTTACATGATACCGATATTGTAGGTTACAAAGTAGGGATTTCCTAAGAGAAATGCTCAAAAATCATTCTTCAGGTTGTTTGTAGTTTAATCTCTGTGCAGATTTTTGCCATGTGTGTAGAACATTCTTTAAAAAATAGAATTGAAATTTTACTTTATTGTAAAAAAAATGCTGTGATTTACCTTGATTTTGGCAAATGAGGTGAATAAAATAGCTCCATGGGGGCTTTTTTATTTTGGTAATTGCCTACTTTGTGTGAATACAGATGAAAGAATTTACTTCAAATGAACATTATTTTGTAAAGAAAATACATTTTTCCTTGTAGTATTGTATAAACCTTTGAGAAAGCACATTAATTTTTATTGTTTTGTTTTGTGATTTTTATTTGAATACCGTTTTGCTTACTATTGAGTTTACTGAAAAATTCTTTTATTGGTGATAATAATAACTGCTCCCAAGAAGAAAATTATATTTCCTTTTCATTTTAGGATTCGTCATCTAAAAAATGTATATCTAAACAGAACTGAAGAAGATGATTACCAACACAATTTAATGATATTAAAGAAATTAATAAGTTTTGATTTTTTTTGCTCATCTTGTGTACTATAGTGTAGCTCCTTTGAAATCTTTTCTTTGGCATTCTTTTGTATGATTTTCAGATCATGTTAAGGTTCACTGTTATAAAGCCTTCGAATAGCATAAAGATGACAATTACGGCAACTTCTTGAGGTAGCTTATATAATCATAGTTGCAAACCAACTTTTTAGTTTTCTGCCTACCAGACTGTTTTAATTATACTCTATAGTCAGTGATAGCATTGTATGACTAAAATACTTACACATGACTATTGAACCATTAATGACATCTAGTAAATTAATGTTGGTACTTTAAAATTATTTTCTAGTTGTGTATCATTCTTTTTCTTTCTGGGTGATTTAACTCAGTATGTATGTATGTATGTATTTTTTTTTTTTTTTAATTTGAGTATCTTTGGTGTTTGTGAGAACACACTCTCCAGTTTAGGTTCCAGTTGTCTGTTGAGTTTTTAACCAGTTTGAGTAATCACATCTTACACTAGATGCATATAAACTTACCTGTGTGGTAAAGCCTCTTGAGAGATGATTGTTACTTCCGTATGCTTCTCATAGTGTGTGTGTGTTTGTTTTTGATGTCTTCAGTTTATTGGAGGTCACTTTGGATGCCCCTTAGAATTTGGCACTTAGGGGCGCCTGGGTAGCGCAGTCATTAAGCGTCTGCCTTCGGCTAAGGGCGTGATCCCGACGTTATGGGATTGATCCCCACATCAGGCTCCTCCGCTATGAGCCTGCTTCTTCCTCTCCCACTCCCCTGCTGTGTTCCCTCTCTCACTGGCTGTTTCTCTGTCACATAAATAAAAAAAATCTTTAAAAAAAAAAAAAAAGAATTTGGCACTTAGACCACCCTCTTAGAATAAACCACCCTCTTAGAATAAACCTGGAAGGTTGATATTTGGCTCTCTGTAGAAGCAACCTATCTTGGAGAGGTAATAAATGTGTCTTAAGAGATCAGAGAAGTGCTCAAGCCTAAAGACGACTAGGATGTATATCAGACCTAGAATTAAGTTGTAGTTTATTACTATTTATGCATTTTTTTTTCTCTTCAGGATATTTTTATCATGAGGGTGGTATCTTCCTTTCTAGAAGAAAGGAAATTAGGTAATATGAAGTGTGTCAAGCATCATTTAGGAAAAAAAAAAAACTATATAGGAGTCATGACTATTGTAGTCGTTATTGTAAGTCATCAAGAGTTCGAAATGGTTTTTTGTAGTCTGGGTGAAATGATCTTTGAACTTTTCAGTTGCCCTTTATTGCATTCTATATTTATCAGTATTGTGTTGGTGCCAGTACATTCTTCTTGGTATTTTTATACTGAGAAATAATTATTCATGATAATGGATGTGACATCACTTTTTAGTGAGTTTGGTTTGTCAGGCACTAAGAGCCTCATCAACACTGAGTTCATTGACAAAATTGAGTTTCAGGAATTTTAATGATTTCTGATCTTACCAAAATGTTGGCAGTGATGTTTTGCTTGAATTTCTTGTTGGCTTACATGTTTGACATCTAATATACTCTTTTTAAGCTCAAAATCAAGGAAAATGTTTTTGATCTTATAAAAAGTTTAAACAAATCTGGACGTGCAAATAGTAACTTTAAAATCTGTAATTGCAGATCGTATATTTGCATTGATAAGGAAACATTTTGCTCTTAATAGAAAGGTAGTTGAAGAATAACATGACCTACTCTAAAATGTAAAGATCTATGCTAATTAATCTTGTTTGTTTGCTATGAGCAGCTTTAAAAAATTTTACCACATTTTCTGATTAAATAATTTAATTTCTCTCAGAATACTGAGTTAAACAGAAAAAGGTTAATCTCCTGTTTTCATTAATTTCAGTTATGGATAAATTTTTATAGAAAATAGAATTATAAATTTTTAAAAAGATCAAATACGTCCTGGAGCTAGAAGTTGGCTCCGTTGTGAATGGAACTCAGTTTGTCTGACTCCAGTCTGAACTATTCAAATTGTTCTATAGCCTTAATTTATGTCTGTGTGGGTTTCTGTATGTATTTTTCTTTTACTAATGGTTAACTTTGTGTTTATGGTTATATGAGTTTGTGTTTTATCTACCGTCTCCAAAGTTAGATTAGAGACTTTTTTGATTGTATATTTATTTTGCATGAGCATGGTCTTAAATAAATTTAAGTGTCCATTACAAAAGGAGCTCAATAAATATTAACCAGTAGTTCCTAGATGCAATCTGATTTCTTTTTAATGAAAAATTCCTATTTTTATGTAATTTTTTAAAGAACTGTACATTTTTCTATTCCCGTAATGCTTTTCCAGTAGATGTAAAATTATTTTAAAAGGTCATTTGTTTAATTGTGCATACTATGGTAGGTGAAAAAGTACTTTTATAAAATGATTTCACTTACATGTTTTGACTTTAATATCATTCTTATGAACCATTGGTTTTTCAGATTTGTTCTCTACTTCCCTTTTTCTTTTGTAATTTTAAAAATGAGTTAAAAAAATAAACTATTTCATCATACTTTTTTTCTCTTTTCTTTTTTAGGTTGCTATGGAGTTGATGGAGAGAGTGACTCTATTATGAGTTCAGCTTCTGAAAACTCCACGGAACCTTGGTTTTGTGATGCCTGTAAATGTGGTGTTTCCCCTAGCTGTGAACTCTGTCCCAATCAGGATGGAATTTTCAAGGAGACAGATGCTGGAAGGTTGATGTCATAATTCTGATATGTTAATATGCCTGCTTTATAATGTGTCTGCTTCTGACTATTCTAATTTTTTCAGTTACACACTTTTGTTTGGTTGTTTCTTTGTATATTTTTGGCATAGAGTAAATGGACAGTAGGCTACAGATCAGGGGAAGAAGGAGAAAATACTGTTTGTTGGTTGTTTGCATTTGCCTTTATAGCCATAGTCCCATTTAATCCCAATAATGGCTCTATAATAAAACAGGTGCTAAAGTTTTCCATTTTATAGGTGTGGTAGCTGAGGCTCAGATCATTAAGTAATTTTAATTTGATCAAGGCCACAAGCAGGTGGATAGTCAGATTGGAACCCAGATCTGTCTGACTTCAAAAGTATATCAGAAGACAGAACCCATACAGTGGTTTTAAAAGGGGAACTTTACAGAATTATTAAGCTATGATAAGAGTAACTGTGATATCACAGCCTGTACCCCTGAAACAAATAATACATTGTATGTTAATTTAAAAAATTAAAAAAAAAGAATGATGTACTACATATTGGCTAATTGAATTTAAATAAATAAGTAAGTAACTGTGGTATAAAAGGACTCTAAAGGATACCCCAAGGCTGAGGGAGAGTATCCAGGGAATGACAAACTTGGAAGACCCCTCCCCCAGGCTGAAGTTCAGACCTTATTGGAGGAGGTGTAGTTGCAACCTATTGGATGGCAGAGATTACTGGTTTGCCTGGGCCAGAACCAGCCCTTAGTTCTTGGCAAGTGGGTGTCTAGGCACAAGTTGCAGAGGGAACTGGGGCACCAGTGTGGTATCTGGAGTGTGTGGGTCTGTGTTAAGAGGGCCATAGAAAAGTGATCTCTAGGCTGGGCTTGCGAAGTCACAGAGTTGGTAGTTGGTGTATGTGTCTGGGGCAGAGCCCTGGCAGATGCTGTTTGTCATCCCTGCTGAGAAGTGCTTTCCTCCTATGGTGCTCTCTACCACTT
Source organism: Ursus maritimus (assembly GCF_017311325.1). Lineage (NCBI taxonomy): Eukaryota > Metazoa > Chordata > Mammalia > Carnivora > Ursidae > Ursus > Ursus maritimus. Next base: position 61,970,872 of record NW_024425563.1, on the reverse strand, counting down.
CTAGTAAGACAGCTTTAATATCATGCTCACTGTAAAGGAGAAATGCTGAAGGGATTTTGTCCATTATTGTATAGCAGATATTTAAGGTGGATTTAGAGCTGAGAGGCAATAAATTGATAACTGGCACAAAGACCTATGTTTTTTTCACCATACTCACACTCATCTTTATTATTATATTTAAGTAATTGTCATCCTAATAGTGTTGACATTTTTTCATGTTTTTGTCCAAGAGACTACCATCTGGAATGGGTGATGGAAATTTAAGAGTAGTTCCTGCCCTCTTGTATTTTATGGATCATTACCTACCTGACCTCCCCACCCTGCCGGCCCCCTCCCCATGTAAGAGGAGTACTAGAATGTATTTTTTATTTTGTGATGTTAAGTTTTTTATTTTGTGATATAAGTTTTTTATTTTGTGATGAAATATTTCAGTATTTTAAAAAACGTTTAATATTGGGACAGGAATAATAAAATAACCTATACAGATTTTAAGCATTATTTTCCATATTTTAACATTGAAAAGATAGGAGACATTTTATCCCAAAATAAAGGTAGTCTTTAAAATTTAATACATGTTACTTTAGTAAAGTCAAAAATATTTTTCTTGTATTTCCCTCAGTTGGTGGAGAGGCCTCTGAGAAATGTCGCCATAAAAGGTTGTTGGGATAGCATAGAATCTACCATGGAGTCTTGAAGAACCCTGTGTGTTGATATTTAGGAAGAATGGCTAAAAATCTTAGCTCTTCTTCCTCATTGGACATCCAAAAAGATGAAATAAAATATAAGATGTAGCAGATGATTTGATGTATTGACATGAATCTTTAGTCTCTGTCATAGACCTGGGCATTATTTCATGTTTGGACTGACTTGGGCCCAGAATTAGGGAATTTAGTACAGCATTAAAAGTATGTGTTTTCAGGTTGGACTGCCTGTATTTCAGTTCTGAGGGTTTTTTTTGTTTTTTTTTTGTTTGTTTGTTTGTTTTGTTTTTACTAACTGTGATTATGTGATTTAAACTTATTTTAAAAACCTCCATTTTCGTAGTACTTTTGAGAGGATTAAATGAGGTGATTCCTGTAAAACAATACAGTTTCTGGAGCATAATAAGTGGTTAATAAATGTATCCTTATTTCTACTGCTGCTGCTTCTGCTGCTGCTAGTGCTTTTCTTATTATTGATATTGTTCCATTTCCTTAAGGTGCTCATAGAGTACCAGCTGTATAAATTCCTTCTGGTAACTATTTAGTCCTGACAGTTGAAATTTTTGGTGATAAATTGTAGTGAATAAGTAAAACAACTTTGGAAAACACAGAGCTTCCTTTTAGGGAAAATAATTTGTTTTACCTCTTTTCTTGTTCATAAATTGAAAGCTCTATTCAAAAACTATAACGTACCTGTCCCTTCACGCTATTGTAATCCACAAAATAACTCGTAAAATTGTTTCTGAATGGAGAAAAGAGAGGCCTCTTGAATTAGATTCAGTGAGAAATATTTGTACTGACTCCGGTGGATCTTACCTCTACAGACACTTCCCTTGATGGTACAGCCTGGCAAATTTCTTTTATAGCGTTTGAACATTTTATTTGCATTGAGGCACACACTCATCTATAGGCTATGGTGGAAATATAGGTCTTGATATAGTTTGAAGGATATAGTTGAAGCTTGATATACTTTGATTCAAGGCAAAAAAAAAAGTCAAGAAAATTTGACAAGCCATTTAGTATTCTAGCTTCAAATGGTAAATGGGGGGGAAAAGCACAATGTATGGAAAGAACGAAAAAGGTTTTGAAACTGCCATATCACATAGGCTAATTAGAGTTTTCCCCCTGTTTCTGATGGGAGCCACAAGTTCTACATGGAAAATGATATGATTTAGTGTGAGGAAACCATTAGTACTTTTTCGTCATTAAATTTTTATTCCATTCCTTAGAAAGAGTATTTTACCCTGTCTTAAGTGGTCTTATATAAACCTGATTATGGGAAATATTAGACTCTAATCCTTAAAGATTGCATGCCCAACGCTATGCTGCAAGTACTTAACATTGCATGATTATACTTCTAAACTGTCTTCGTGGTTCTCTGTCCTAGTAGTCACTTAGGAATTGATTACTGAATGAATAAATGAAGAATGAAAATAACATAATGGAAATGGATTTATTTTACATGTTGTAAAGGCACTACAAATACAACACATTTCAAAATCAAATTCGATTAAAGTAGTTCCCATTCTGAGTGAGTCCTTGATAAATCTAGCTAGTTTGCTTTATTAAAATATGTGAGTTTAAAAGGATATATTAATAATTTTTATGCTAGAATGACAATTTTGTCTCTTCATTTTTTTTGGTGCTATTATGTGGTGCGTCTTTTCTGTTTCCTTTCCCCAGTCCAGCATCTGTCCTTATAGCTTCAAGCAAAATGGATGTTAAAGTAGCAAAGAAGATTATTCTTTTTTGATTTCTCCATTTGTCTTAATTAAAGAATTCTAAAGTATGTACAATTAAACAAATGAACAAAAAATTATTTACAACAGGTATTAAAAAGGAACAAAATTGTCTCAGCTGTTTGATATGCATTTTAATAAAGACCCAAGTTGACATCCTCACATCAGTGGTTGGGGAGAAATTATACACTTGTGTGCCAATCACACTGAAATAGCAGTTTAAATCTGTAGTACTTGCATGACTTGTACTAAAACATTTTCAGAAGGTCAGTATGAAGCAAGAAGCCAGCTGTTGGGTTTATCAAAGATAAACTCCTACAGAGTACAGTGGCATTTAATACACCAGTGGAGCATGAAAAAACTGCGCAAATTAAATTGAGAAAGCAGCTGCTTGTTGAAGATGTGTATCTTTATATTGAACTCCACAGGATACATTTGGGAGGTTGGATTAAAACATTTTATCAAGAAAATCTCAAAATCTTGGATTTTCTTCTCAATAAAAAATAATTTCTAAAGATTTGTAACTGTTTTCCCCAGCGCTTCTATAAAATGATTCTTAGTCTTATTCTTTTAAAACTTTTAGTGTCACAAAACACAACCATGTAGCAGTCATAGCCGCTCAAGCTGTGATAAAGCAGAATTTGTTATTAATATAGTCACAAGATTAAGAGAGATTTGCCATCTCATTTTTACACTTCTTTCTCACAGAAGTGATATAGATCTGTTTAAATTTCAAAATCCAGTGATCCCATATATTGTATGGTTGTATGTAAACAGAAAAGCTTCCTAATGCATTTCAAAAGTTTCAGGGTAGCTTTGAAAAAAATGAAATTAGAATCAACTCCCTTTTTAGTGTACTGAAACTTTGAGCATTCTTTGTTTAGTGTTGTGCATCATTCAGACTAAAAATATATATATATGTGGGATGTATAAGTTTTAGTACAAAGGTTGTATGGTGAACAGATGAGTGAAAAAGGATTTCCTTATATGTTATAACTGTTCTGAACAGTCTTTGAGAATCAGTTTTAACCTGGGAACAAAGAAAGTCTGGATGAACACCAAAAAGTTTTAAAGTATTCTGAAGGACTGTTCTAACAGCTTTTAGAAAAAAGTAACAAGAACAATTTTACCTAATTACTGCAGAATTACTTCACAGTTCTTAAATTAGATCCTTACTTCTCAGAGTGCTTAAAATAATGAATGTGAATACCTTTCCATGCGTAAGAAAATGATGTTTTGTTTCACTTGAATAGTGGTTTTGTGCAAATATTTAAGAATAACAGGTGAGTGCAAAGTGCAGTGAATTGAAGTGAAAGGCAATTATAGTTGTTAACTCTTAGCTTTGGCTAAGCTGCTAGAAAAGTACTTACTGCAGTCGTGCTTACTCCATATTCTTCAGTTATATGAGATTCTGAAATCTGACCATAGAATTCTTTCACTAGTTATTTGAGATGGCACATATTTTGTGTTTATTTTCCTCGTGAGCATTTTATGAAAGGGTTTGATAGCAAAATCATATTTTCTCTCCTTATAGATGGGTTCACATTGTTTGTGCCCTGTATGTTCCTGGAGTAGCCTTTGGAGATATTGACAAATTACGACCAGTAACACTAACAGAAATGAACTATTCTAAATATGGTGCCAAGGTGAGACAAACTTTTCTTGATTGTCTAAAAGAAAAAATTTTACTTGTTTGTTTATATGGCTTTTTACTAATATCATATCATTGTTGAATACAGAAATACTTATTTGTAATCATACTATTTGTAAAGCAGTTGACATTAAATCATCTATTATTAGTAATTTAACCAGAAAGCCCATAATTTATAAATTCTTTAATGCATTCTTAATTTAATGTAACTTGTGGGTAAAATGATAATTGATTCTACTTCTATTTCTTTGGCATTTAGCACACTCCCTAGCACACATGAATTCTCAGACGAGTTAGAGCAAATACAAACCTAATTTCTGACTTTACTTTTGAAGTGGAATTTACCAAAAGTACGAAAAGAGTCTTACAAGAGGCACCTGTTATTTTGCTAAGACTTCAAGTGTTGTTGTTGTTGTTGTTGTTGTTGTTTAAATGACTACATAACCTGTTTAGCAACCGATTCTAAGCCTCAGGTTTATAAATTGGTTTTTATAGCTCGAGTTTTAGAATTATAAGTGATAAAAATACACTTACTAGTTTAAATTTAGATATATAATTACTATAGACACCCCTGTAATATTAGAATGAACTAGGCACTGATACATTCTCTTCCATTGCTGTCTTTTGGGAAATTGGGAAGGAAGACTCCTGAATAGCATAAGTAACACATTAACGTGGGGTGGGAGGCTTACAGATTGTTGGAAAATTCCAGAATTTGATAGTTTCTGCTGTTATATCCAGAATATCCTCCTTAGGTTCTAACCACCACCTGCATCCCTCAGACCTGCAGGCCTCCAGCCTCACTCTAAAACTCTTGTGCTTTAGTTTGGGTAATTTCTATTGAACTATCTGCAGCATCCCTCTCCAAAATTAGCTAAAGCCCCCAGAGAGAAAAACAGGCACAAACACTGAACTTACTTTCCTGCTCCTCAGGTAATTCTATACTATCTTGTTATCTCTCTGATGCCTTTAAAGCTATAGTTTAAAAAAAATAATAATTTGTCCATATTTTCTGGTTTCTAGCAGGATTAATACAAATTTGCTAGTGCACCCATTACTGGAAGTGAAAGGTACTGCTTTTTGATAACAGCTTCATAATTCACAAACACGGAGCCTGGAAGGGACTAGCTTAAGTAATTTTCAGTAGGCACACATTATTATCATAAATATAAATCTGCAAGCAATGAAAAACACAGGAACCAGATATTATTTCATGTAACTGAAACCAGCAGTGACCTTTGAACTGAAAAAGAGAATCATTAAATAGTCGTCAGCAGCCGTCAGCTGATTTTTCATTATCACCTGCTTTTGTTTTAAAGTATGATTAGGAAATGGAGTAAAAAATTATGTATTCTCTACCTCATCTGCAACATCAACCAGTAATGTGAATTATAACTGGGACAGCTCTTATGGACATATCTATCCGTTTCCTAATCCTGGCTGCTTTCTTTCCTGTGTTCTCAGTTGCTTAGTTCCCTAGCATTTTAAATGATTCAGGCAATTGAGGAAGATTCCCTTTTCTTTGTTAGATTGTTCTATAGTCTACAAGACTTTATGGTCATGAAATTTCTCTGTGTATTTACTGTGAAATCTCTTGCTCAACTTTATCATATTACATTGAATTAGTTTGGGAACTATCCTGAACAGTTTGGTTCTGTGTGTGCTATTGACATTCTTGAAATAATTTAATTTCTTCATTTCTTTCTCTACCTTCCTCTCTCCTGTCTCATTCTTTCTCTCTTTTTTGGTTTCATGTTTAGATTACTATTTGCTAGTATTTTATCCCATACGTCTTCTATTGTTTTTGGAAAAAGACATTTAACCAAGCAGTAGAGTGTCAGGATTTGGGTGTGTTTTCACATCTGTGCCCAGTTCTTGCTGTTTTCATTCATTGCTGATGTGTCAGTTTGGTGCTATCTACCTAGTAGATAATCCCTAACTATTACAGTCTTAAAATGACATTTTTCATGTTTGTTGAAACTATTTTTTTCTTTATGATTCCCTTATATTTAATTTACTTGGAATATGTTTACTATAAACAGTTCTTTAATTGTCAGTCTTTCACAATTTAGCAGGTTTTTCTTTTATGAAGATTACTATCACTTGAGTAGTTTGTATTTTATGACTAGATTTGTTTTTTTTCTCTGTGGTTTAGACAGTGAAAAGGATAAAAAATAAATTTGGGGGGATTGGGAATAATTTCAGTAGTTTAAACTTTCAGTTTTACAGTTTTTTCCTTTCTGTTCAGAAAGGATGTAGTTGGCTGTAATATCTATCACAGCAAATTGTTTACTTAAGATTACTTTTAATTCTTTTTAAAGTATTTCTCTTTAATAGTATTTAATTTAATAGTACTTAATTCTCTTTAATGTATTTTTTAAATATACGATATTTTTGGCTGCAGTGCCTAGATTTTTTTGGTGAATTTTCTCTGGCTTCTTATTTATTTTCTTTAATTTTCTAAGCAGTGTTATATTGTTCAAATCAGTATAGTTTAATGGTTAAGAGCATGGACTTTAAAGTAAAATTACCCTGGCTTGAATACTGAGTTGGCAGTTATTTTTTGTGTTATTTTGAACAGATTTCTTAACCTGTCTTCACCTCAATTTTCTCCTGTGTAAAATGGAGATAATATTTCTTCCACATATTAGAGTGGAAGATTCCACAGTATGGTTACATATATTAATATATATAAAGTGCTTAGAATAGTGCTTAGCACATAGTAAACTTTCAAATTATTCTTATTATTACTGTCATCATTATTATATCAGTGGAATTTTGGTTTATTAGAACTATAGACAGAATTTTTTCATATAAACTTTTCTTGCCTATAATTATTGTTTCTATTAAAATGCTATTGATTATTTGTGTTTTATGAATGCTTTGTATGAGAATGGAGTCTTGTTTTAGAGATACTTTCATTCTGAGAGTTTTCCTATTACTCCATTGTAGGAGTGTAGCTTCTGTGAAGACCCTCGTTTTGCTAGAACTGGAGTTTGCATTAGCTGTGATGCAGGGATGTGCAGAGCCTATTTCCATGTGACTTGTGCCCAGAAGGAAGGTCTGCTTTCAGAAGCAGCAGCAGAAGAGGTAGGTTTATTTAAACTCATCATTGGTGAATATGTTCATAATGTCTCATGACTATTAATGTCCCACAACAGGTGTGCATCATAAAAAAAATTAAAAAGCTTATTTTAAAAGTCTTCGTCTAGATCACTGGTTTAAAATTTCAAAAGTAAACAATGCATGAGTTTTTTTTCTGTATTAAAGCTAGTTAGACATTTTGAAAACATGTTAAAATTTTTATAGTGAGATCTGACGGATAAAATGAAACATAATCCAGGTTGTTTTAAAGCATTAAAATGTCAGCATCTTGGATATCCTCACTCTGTTTTTACAAATAAAATCACTACCCCATCTTCAGTATCTGCATTTCTCTCTCTTTACAATTGTTTTTAATTTTATGGTTTTCCTTCCAGGTTTATTGGCTTTAGATTAAGCAATCATTTGTTTTCAAAGTATGTTTTGGGGACTCCTTAATATTCTTTCAAGGAGTCTATGAGGTTAAAACTCTCTTTGTAACAATATGAAAATGGTATATACATTTTTTACTATTAATTTTCTCATGAGCAATAGGGGATATTTTCAGAGATTATATAACACATAACAATGTAACATATTAAATGTGGAAATAGTTTTGAGAATCCAGCTATCTTCTTTTATGTGGGCTATCTAAACGTTAAAGAGATTTGCAGAAATGTAACAGTGCCACTCTTCTCACTGAATTTGTGTATGTAAATTACAGTATTTTTAATAAAAATGTTATATATCTTAATTTGTAATGGGATTATTATTTTAAGATGAATAAATATATTAAAATTTTATTTATTTTCTAATATAGGGACTGTCTATAAATATAACTCACATAAGGTCTTTCAGGTTCCAATAATTTTTAAGACTTTTAAGGAGTCCTGAGATTAAAGTTTTGTTGATTCTTTTAAGTTCTTTATATAGACAGGTATTTGAGTGTTTGCTTGGTAATTCTTACTGTCTATTCATGGTGGATCTGTGGTATAGCTAAGTCTCTTGTTGTATTTCTTCTTTTACTGGCTAAATTTTTAGTATTATATAAAAATATGTTTATTATATTGGGTCTTTATCTTATCCCATTTAATTCATAGAAGGAATTAAGTGAAAAAGATAATCTGATGAAAATTTGTTGAGTAGATTCAGAGCGATATATTTTTTGAATAAATGAATTCTATAGCTGTTATATGTTGGTACATGATTTTGTACCAGTCTCTGATTCTTATGAATTGTACTTTGATTACTTGATGAAGGGTACTGGGTAAGCGTTGAATATTTGCACAGCTCTTAGGCATAGAGGTATAATTACTTATATAATAGGGTTGTGTGGATTAATTATGACTACAGCTCAGGATGGTGAGCAGAAGTGCAGAGGGGCAATGCGAGTAAGATTTAGAAGACCAGGTAATTCCAGGTGAATACTTGGATCACAGAATCTGTTAGGTTATTACTGTACTGTGGTAAACTTTGAGCTTTGCAATCAGGAGGACTTCTCTGTAGCCATTTCTTTTAGAACTTATTGAGAGCTTTACCTTTCATACTATGGTAGTTTGGGTTCCTTCGCATAGCACCATTCACCATTTTTTTGCGGGGGTAGACAGTAGCTAACGAAAATGTGTGAAGTTGGGGTCCCTGGGTGGCACAGTCAGTTAAGGGTCTGACTTGGTTTCAGCTCATGCTGTGATCTCAGGATCATGAGATCAAAAGGCCATGGCTCCACTCAGTGCAGAGCCTGCTAAAGTTTCTCTCTCTCTCTCTCTCTCTCTCTCCCTCTGCTCCCTCCCCTGCGTGCTTATGCAGGTGCCCATAGGCGCGCTCTAAAATAAAATAAGTCTTTAAAAAAATAAAAAGAAAATGTGTGAAGGAGCTATATACTGCTGCCTTATTAGGTGTGCTTTTTGGGGGGGGGGATGATTTAAAACATATTTGTATATGTTTCTAGTGTCTTGTTTATAAACAATTATAGAATTGGAAAATTGTAAAAATTTCTGACCAGTGTTTTAAAACCCAAGACTTTTTATGAATCTGTATCAATGAGGTTTGCTCTTGGCAGTAATTATTCTGTTAAAAGATGTTCTTGGCTACTTCTTATGGTCGTACTTCTATAGAGTAAGATTTTTGTAATGTAATAGTATATTTAATTAAAAAACAAATTTTAAATTAAAACATATCTATTGTTTGTGGGCATATCTTCTGTTTTATTATTATATGACATTCTAGAAAGCTTTTTCTCCCCCCCTTTTTTAAAGACTTGTTTGTTAAATGGAATGTCTTCTTTCTTTCTTTTTTTTTTTTTTTTTTTTAAGATTTTATTTATTTATTTGACGGAGAGAGAGACAGCCAGTGAGAGAGGGAACACAAGCAGGGGGAGTGGGAGAGGAAGAAGCAGGCTCCCAGCAAGGAGCCCGATGCTGGGCTCTATCCCAGGACCCTGGGATCACTCCCTGAGCCAAAGGCAGATGCTTAAGGACTGAGCCACCCAAGCGCCCCAAGTGGGATTTCTTCATAATGGCTGTTGTACTTAGGCAGTAAAAGAAAGGTTGAGAAAGAATAAGTACCTTAGTTTCATCCAGTGACATCATATACCTTACCATATTCTAATGATTTTTTTTTAAAGATTTTATTTATTTATTTGTCAGAGAAAGAACATACAAGCAGGGGGAGCGGCAGGCAGAGTAGGCAGAGGGAGAGGAAGAAGCGGGCTCCTGGCTGAGCAAGGAGCCCGATGCAAGGCTTGATCCCCGGACCCTGGGATCATGACCTGAGCTGAAAGCAGACTTTCAGCCGACTGAGCCACCCAGGCATCCCACTAATGATTTTTTATAGACTTCTGACATAGTACTTTATTTTATTGGTGAGGATCCATTTGAAGTTTCTTATCTTTCTGATCCACTTTGTGAAAATTCCAGATTCTTTAGAATATTCAAACCATGTTATGATAAGACATGTTTATTATTAAAACTGAGCAATAGCACAGGTTTAATTATGCTGACTGAAATTTATGTGATTATGTTTCACACTATTTAGTGAGCCTTAAGGTTACTTATATTTCATGTAAAATCGTATGGTAGTTTCTTCTGTGATAAAGTATTATTTGTTGCCTCTGTTACCATGTAGAAAACTCTCTTTGAAACAATATAAGATTATAGATTTTTATTGATTCTTTTTTTCCCATAACCTTTGACTTAATGGACTAAAATCATTCATGGATTAAATGTCAAGGGCTCAAATTAGATCTTTAGCTATTGAACTGATGCCTTAATATTGCTGGGAAAAACAGGATTGGTAGGAATAGGCTCTTGGTAGATCAAGTAATTTTTCATGAATTCATCAAGAAGTTACATTGCTTAAAACTAGACATTTTATATGAGATGTTCAGTAATACCTTTATGTGGCTTTTAGGCATGTGATAACTTATATTTTTATTTTAAAAATTATTTAGTGTATTCATGTGTGTGTGTGTGTGTATAAAATAAGGCTGTATCTTGAGAATATGTCTAGAATATGTCCACTTCTTAACAAATTCATTGCTGCTATCCTAGTCCCAGTAATCGTTAGTCACCTGGATTAATAACATGCTAATTCTTTTCCCTGCTTTTCTTTGCCTTTTTAGGACAGAGAGTGGCATTTTATTTTTTTCTCTGAAGAGCTGGATAGCAAATATTTCAGGCTTTTTGGGCCTATGGTTTGTTTCACAACTATTTAACTTTGCCATTGATTGTGAAAACTGTCTTAAGAGAACATGTAAATGAATAACTATGGCTGTGTTCAAATAAAACAAAACAAGATGGGCCCAGATTTGGCTCTCAAGTCATAGTCTACCAGTCCTTTCTAGAGAAGGAGGACCTTTTCAGTAACAACTAACTGTCCCATTAAGATCTAAGTCAGAGCTGGTCACTCATCTGCTCAAAATCCCTTCAGTGGTTTTCTATCTGATTTACACTGGAGGCCAGTTTTTTTTTTTTTTTTGGTTTTTTTTTGTTTGTTTGTTTGTTTTTACAATGATTTTAAAGCTCGGTGTTGTGATCTGAGTTCACATTACCTTTCTGACCTCATCACTTCCCCTTATTCAATCTCCCTGGCCTTTTTCCTGCTTCTGTAATGAACGTGTTGGGTAAGCTCCTACTCTGGGTCTCTGTACTTGTTGCATGGGCTGCCCTTCCCTCACGTATGTCCTCATGGCTCATTCCCTCACCTTTTTTTGGATCTTCGCTCCATGCCTGCTTCTCACTCTGTACTTTCCTGGTCACCCTAACGTTGTAACACTCTCTGTGACGCTTTCTAATTCCCTTTCCTGCTAATTTTTTTTCCGTTCTTTTTAATATACTGATTCTTATTTATATTGTTTATTGTTTCTCACCTTTATTAGAACATGGATTTATGAGGAGAGGGTTTTTTAGTTTTCTCTTATTTTTCACTGTATCTTCAGTCGTTAGAACACAAGTTGAGGGAGTGGTTTCTTCTATCAGTCAGCTTTTGTTTGGTCAGCTCTTTAGCCTTACTGGCTTTTTTTTTTTTTTGGTAAGATTTTATTTGAAAAAATAATTCTAGGGTAAAATTAGTTTTCAAATCATCATTTTGTGTTGTAGTATTTTGCATATTTCCTTTCCCATTTATTTGTTTTGATTTCCTATTTATATAAAGGCATTGCCTGAGGGTATCCCTTTGGCATATTTTTTTGTGGTATTGGAATAACTGTTTATTCATATATGTGTCTCTTTATCTCTTTGGTTTATATGAAATGATATTTCTGCCATCCCAGCTCAGGGAACTATTATATATTAAAGCATGTATAGCAAATAGATCACTTTCATTTTGGTACTTTTCTAAGGTAACCTTATTTAACCTTTATTTGAAGTTTAACTATAAGAAGTATGATTTATTTGGAGTATATTCAGAGTATCAATTCCTTTAAATAGTCTATATGAGCTCTATTATTAGACATTTACATACTTGGACAAAATTATTTTGATTCTTAGGATTATTCATTTGCTGTTATGAGCTTTTTACATTTTGATGTTGTAGCATTTTTTTATTGTTACATTTTGCCTTACTGATTTTTTTCTTTTCAATGGGAATATTGATGAGCCAATTTTTCAGTATGTAGTGTCCTTCCTCTTAGTTCTTAATACTAGGTATAGCTGTGAGTTTGCTTATGAACTTGTTTGGGTTTTTTTGTTGTGATTTTGTTTGTTTTTATCTTTTGACCCCCTTCACCCATTTTTCTACTGGTCTGTTTTCTCTATGAGTTTGTTGTTTTCTGTGTGTGTGTGTCTGTGTTTTGGTTTTTTTGTTTGTTCGTTTTAAGATTCTACATATAAGAGGTATCATACTGTATTTGTCTTTCTCTGTTTGACTTATCATGATGCCTTTGAGTCTAACTATGTTGTCGCAAATGGCAAATTTCATTTTTTATGGCTGAATAGTATTCCATTGTATAATATATATCACAGTTTCTTTATCCATTCATCCATTGGCGGACACTTAAGTTCCCATATCTTGTCTGTTGTAAATAATGCTTCAGTGAACATGAGGTTGCATATATCTTTTTGAGTTAGTGTTTTCATTTGCTTTGCATAAATACCCAGAAGTGGAATTGCTGCGTTATATGGCAGTTCTACTTTTAATTTTTTGAGGAACCTCCATGCTGTTTTCTATAGTGGTTGCACCAATTTACATTCCTTCCAGTGCACAAAGTTTCCCTTTTCTCCACATCCTCACCAGCACTTGTTATGTCTTATCTTTTTGCTAGTAGCCATTCCAGCAGATGTGAGGTGATATGTCATGTGGTTTTGATTTGCATTTTCCTGATGATTAATGATACTCTGTGTTTTTCATATACTGGTTGGCCATCTGTATGTCTTCTTTGGAAAAATATTCATATATTCTGCCCATTTTTAAATCAGATTGTTTGAATCTTGTTTTGTTTTGTTTTGCTATTGGTTTATATGTGCTCTTTATGCATTTTGGATATTAGCCCCTTATCAGATATATGATTTGCAAATATCTTCTCCCATTCAATAGATTCCTTTTCATTTTGTTCGTAGTTTCCTTTGTTGTGCAGTCTTTTTAGTATGATGTAGTCCCATTGTTTATTTTGCTTTTGTTGCTTTTGCTTTTCATGTCAGATTAAAAAAAAAATCATCACCAAAACCTTGCCAGTTTTCTGCCTATGTTTTCTAGTTTTATGGTTTCAGGTCTTATGTTCAAGTCTTTAATCCGTTGTGTAAGACAGTGGTCAGGTTTCATTCATTTGCATCTGGCTATCCAGTTTTCACATCATTTATTGAAGAGACTATCCTTTCCCATTGTATGTTCTTGGCTCCTTTGTTACAAATTAATTGACCACACGTGCATGGGTTTATTTCTGGGCTCTTTATTTTGTTCCATTGATCTACGTGTCCGTTTTTATGTCAGTCTGGTACTAGTTCTAATTACTGTAGCTTTGTAATACAGTTTAAAATCAGGGTACATTATGCTTCCAGCTTTGTGTTAGCTTATTAACTGGTTTGGTTTTTATGTTATCGATATAATGAATTATGTTACTGATTGTATTAACTCCTTTAATTTTCTGGAAATCTCAGAGCCACATTTTGAGTCTAATACCAATATGCATGGGGCCTTTAAGATACGTTTTGGCTGTTCATCTTGATGTTGCATCTTACCTAGGCTTTCAGCAGCAAGTAATAGAACATTTACCTGCAGTGGCCTAATAGTAATGTATTAACTATCCTATATGACAGGAGGTATAAACATATGTAGTTCTGGGGGTGTTTTTAGTGCCTTAATAATCCAGTCTATTTTATACTTCTATCCCATCAGCATCTTTATGTTTTTCTTTGTTGTTGTTGTTGTTGTTAAGCTTGTTTGTCTCAATATTGTTGAAATGATACTAAGCACTCGATATTGTTGGAATGATCCTAAGCACTTCATTTTAGAATTCAAAAGAGGAGAACAAGGGTTCTCTTCCTATTAGAAATGAAATTTTTTTTCATATTTTCACTCCAGTAGATTTGTCCATTATTTTATGTCAAAACAGTTGACAAAAATAAAACTCAGCTAGCATTCGTGGAATATGAATATACAGTCCTTATTGAATTCATGTTCTAAAACCCAGTTAAAAGGTGACCTATATTTTACTTAGCAGTGAAATTTATATTCAAAAGTAACTTCATAGCACTCAGTCAGTCATGATTGAGGGCCTATGCATATGTGCAAGGCACTAAGCTAGGTATTGGGGTGGAGAAGTCTGTCAGGGAGCATAAAAACAGCTTTAAGGCATAGTATTCTCCTATGTGGGGATAAACAGTAAATACAGTGAAATGTTAAATAACCATACAGGATGACATTAAAAGATGTCACAAGTGTCTAGTATGGACAAGAAGTAATACAAATACAGGAAGAAATTTTCCTGGAAGAATCAGAAACTTCAGCTGGACTTACTTGTATTTTTTTTTTTTTGTACCTTATCTGTATTTTACCTTTAACTATTTAAGGATTGCAAATTAATACATTTTATTCTCATTTATTCAGTATATTTATTCAACAGATATATTAACCTACGGTGTTAGGCCTTTTTATAGACCTTATAGAGATGGCAGTGAAGAAAACAGACAAAACGTATATTCTTTAAGGTGACTTACATTTGAGTGGCAGATGGGGAGAAGACAGAAAGTGAAAAAGTAAGTGCGCACGCACACAACACACGCACAAACCAACATTGTGATAAGTATTGTGAAAAAATACAAAGCAAGGTAAAGTATTTAGAGAGTAAGGGAGGTATGGTAATGCTAGGTGACATTTTATGAAAATATGTAAGGAAGGTAGTAGGGAACATATATTTATTTGAGAGGAGAGCATTACAGGCATAGGGAACAGAATACGCCAAGACTGAGATAGGAACATGCTTGGTTTGAGGACTGACAAAGAGACTGGTATGGCTGGTACAGAGTTAGGGACTAGGGTTGGTAAGAGGGGAGGAAGGCAGTCCTAAATATCATGTAGGACTTGGAAGAATATGGGAAGGACTTGGGATTTTTTTTTTTTAATAGTAGCAGTTTTTTTGTTTTGTTTTTGTTTTTTTAGATTTTATTTATTTATTAGAGAGAGAGAACACTAGCAGGGCATAGGGGCATAGGGAGAGGGAGAAGCAGATTTCCCCCTGAGCAGTGAACCCGACTTGGGACTCGATCCCATGAGCCAAAGGCAGATGTTTAACTGACTGAGCCACCCAGGTGCCCAGGACTTTGGATTTTTACTGTGAGATGGTAAGCCCTAAGAGTTTTGCATAGAGTACATGTGAACCAACTAATGTCTAAAAAGACCACCAATTATTGTGTTGAGACCAGAGGGAGACAAGGGTGAAAGTAGAGAGACTGGTTAGGAATCCTATTGCAACAGATTTTAGGGTGGAGGTAGTGAGAAATGAAAGGGTTTTGTAGGTATTTGCTGGTGTTTGTTTGTAGAGTATTAAAGAAAGTGAGAGATCAAAGATGGCTTCTATTTGACCTGAGTTCCGAGGAGAATGGAGTTGCAGTGTACGGAGATGGAGAAGACTGTAGGAAGAGTGGATTTGTTGCAGGAGAAAGGGAAATTTAAGGATAGTTTTGGACATGCTGGGTTCAAGATGCTTATCAGACATCTTAGTGGAGACATCAAGTAGATAGCTGGCTAGGAGTCTGAAGTTTCGGGAATCCGTCAAGGCTAAAGATATAAATTTGGTAGCTCTCAGAGTGTAGATAGTATTTATAAAGAGATGGCTAGATGAAATTACCTAGAGTATAAGAGTAGATGGAGATGAGAAGAGGTCTGATGACAGCCATAGAGCTACTTCGGCATTCAAGGTTGACAAAATAAGGAGGAATCTACCGGGGAGACCAAGGAATAATAGTGAGGTAAAGGAGAACTAAGGAGAATAGTATTCCAGGGGTGTTTCAAAGAGGGAGTGAGCCCTGAGTAAGATTAAGGTTGAGAAATGATCACTGGATTTGGCAAAATGAAAGTTTTTTTTCCCTTGATAGGAGCTATTGGAGTGATTGGTAGTAGTCATGAGAACTTGGGAGTAGAATAGAATTAAAGATAGCTAATATGGAAAGGCCTTTAGAATTTCCATTTAAAGAGGAGTTTAGAAGTCAACAGCATATGGGAGCCCAAAGAAGATCTTTAAAACTTTTTTAAAAAAATGATTACGATATGTTTTGTATACTGTATGCTGAAATATGCTGAAGGGAGTAATCCAGTAGAGAGAAAAAATGCTGGAGAGGTTGAATTGCTGGAGGAAAGAAAGTTAATCTTAAACAGGAGCAATGGTCAGTTTATCCGTAGTAACAGATTAGGCAGAGGATATGGATATGAATGCAAATACATTGGTGATTGGAGGATATGGAAGTTGTTGTTTTGTTGCTTTTTTCCCTCCCTTCCTAACCCTCTCCCCTTAAAAAAGAAACAAATAAGGTCAGCATCTGCAAGTCAGGAATAGGGAGGAGCTGTTAAAGATTTGAGGGTGAGATGAAGTTATTCAATAGTTATCTATGCAAATAGAGAATAAATTAATTTGAGAATGTGTTCAGCTGCTCAGATACAAGTGTAGAGTAGGGAGGGCAGTTGGAGTTACCTGTGCTTCAGGTTTTGTTAAGTGAAACTAGATGAGAACAAGCAAAAGAGTCATTGTTCTATGCAAAAGAGTAATTAACTGAATGAAATAGTCAGGTAAAGAGGGCAGTCATTTGATGTGCATGGGTGGTAGAAGTCAGGAGGTAGAAAGTCAGTACATTGAAGATCCGAATGGTATTAAAAACTTGAGTCTCAGATGGAGTGACCAGGACAGATAAAAAGTGATGCTCAGAGAATGATATTTTAGGCATTAAATTATGGAGAGAATGCAGAATCTTGGTATAGTCATGGCAATTCGGTGGTTGAGGTGTGGTAGGATAAGAACATTGATGGTGTTAAAATTGGAAGACAGATATGCTTCTTACTGTAGTATTTGCACTTTTCTGGTTTCAATACATACTTCAGTTTTATAATCAAGATACCAATAAAGCATCTTCACTTTCTTAAAAAATACACTGTCTTTACATTTATGGAGCTTTATTAAAAAAAAAAAAAAGTTTTTTTTTTTTTTTTTTTTAAAGATTTTAGACCAAATCATGCAATACAGAGGCTCGCAGGCTAAATTTGACCTGTGGATACATTTTGTTTGATAGGACAAGTGTTATAAAAATAAAACCTTGAGTATGAATGTCTTTATAGATGGGCTATTCCAGTTTGCCACAGGCCCTACAGTTCTCATATCCTCATTATTTTCCCTTTCCCCCAACATCATTTACTTTTGTCTTATACTTTTACAGCATCTTTCAAGCCTCCTTTACTCATTTATGTTAATTGGTACTGTTTCTCAAAGCATTCTCATTAAAAACCTTTGCCTTAGACTTACTGAATCAGAATCTCCCAGAGTTGTGCTTTATTCGTCTCTATTTAGAGACCTCCTTAAGTGAATCTAATTGGTCAGGTAGTGGTTGAAAAAGAGAGATCTTAGTTTTTAGCCACAGATCTTGGGTCAGCAACTTAACATCTCTCATTTTCATTTTTCTATCCGTAAAATTGATATTAAAATAACTCATCTCAAGTGGTAGTGATACAGACTAAATGAGATAGTATGTAAAAAGTCACACAGTCGACATTCAGATAAATGTTTTTACCTTTCCGTTTTCCACTGGGAATGGGTCTCGAACGTTCCATTTCTCTAAGCAGTTTGAAAGGATATTCCAAGTCAATCAATACATTAATTAGGACACTGTTTGAACTGGTTTAACAAAACCAAATAACTGTGGTATAAGAAGGAAGAAGTTGAATTAGCTCTAATATAAGATTCTAGACTGATTTGATATTCAGGGGAGTTTGGTTCTAGGGATTGGGCGCTTTTACTTGTTTCGTCTTCCCTTAGTCTGTTGCACTTTCTTACATTGTCTGAGATGGTTTATCTCTACTTTTACTGGATTCCACCCATTGGAAGGAGGAAGGAGAAAATTAAGAGTAGGCAGCTTCCTTTCAAGGGCATAGTCTGGAATTTTGACCCATCTCATTGTCCAGAACTTACCACATGACCGTGTCTAAAGGCAAAGAGGCTGGAGCAGACAGTTTCTAGCAGTGTGACCATTTACGCAGTAAAAACTCAGAGGGTTTTCTACTAAAGGGAAGATACTGGAAGACAGTGGTTTCTGTCATAGTTAATATTTGTTTGGTATATCTGTTCATTCTCTGAGCAACATTAATCCCTTGATCATTCTAGCCTTAGAATTAGGTTTATTGTCCTGTAATCCCAAGTTAATTAATGTAAAAAATTACCCAGTTTACTTGTTCCTTTTCAGATATCTTTTAGACCAGAGATGACTGGTCTTTTTCCTAATTCACTGTCTTGATCCTAATGCTTAATTCACTTATGCAAGCATGAATCCTATCTCTGATAACTCAATTTCAACCTTGCCTACTTTAAAACAATAAAATATTTCTTTAGATCTGGCCATTTTGGCTGAGGTTCAATATAATCTTTATTTTCATTTATCATCTTCTATCACCAAGATTTAGAACATGTCATGAGAAAGCAGCTGTGTGCATATATGTGTGTGTTTTTTTTTTTTTTTTTTTAAAGATTTTATTTATTTATTTGACAGAGAGAGACAGCCAGCGAGAGAGGGAACACAAGCAGGGGGAGTGGGAGAGGAAGAAGCAGGCTCATAGCGGAGGAGCCTGATGTGGGGCTCGATCCCGGAACGCCGGGATCACGCCCTGAGCCGAAGGCAGACGCTCAACCGCTGTGCCACCCAGGCGCCCCCATATATGTGTGTGTTAATACAATCTCCTGCCTACATTTTTGTTACTTTACTTTATAGCTATATGAAGTAGTTATTATTAAATCAGTTTTACAATGAGTTAAAGAGACCCAGAGATGTATAGCAACTTGTTTGAAGCTGTAAAACCAGTAAATTTTGGAGCTGACCCAAGATTTGTATTCAGGCTTTTGTATTTCCCAATTCTGTGATCTTATCCACAGTACTATATGGTGACATCTGTGGATATCACACTACAGAATTGACTCATGTACTTTTTTAACTTTAAGGATACCTTAAATTTATTGTTGTTGTTGTTACTGTTATTATTATTATGTCCCTTTCTGTTCTTTTTCATTTGCTTCTTTTTTAGTGTCCTCATTTCTCTTTGGGTTGTAAAACCCCATCTTAGTCTAAGACACTCTTTTAACATAACTTACGTAAAACTATATGGAGAGCTTATCTTTATTTCTCCTCCTTAGGACAGATCTAAAGAGTAAACTTCCTGTTATTTTGTTGGCAGTTACAATGCAGTTTACATGTTTTGGCTAAATATTTAAAAATTATTTTTGTTTTTGATAGAGTAAGGTCCGTCCTTCCTTCCTTCCTTCCTTCCTTCCTTCCTTCCTTCCTTCCTTCCTTTCTTCCTTCCTTCTTTCCTCCCTTCCTCCCTTCCTCCCTCCTCTTTATGAATAAAAAGAGTAACCCATTAGGTTAGTATCATGATAGGTGGCTGTGAGAGAGCTGTGTTTTCCATTTGAGGTTTTAGAGTTATATAAAGAGTTAAAGGTGATACCTAACGTGTTCAATTGGCAGGGCCTGGCTTTCCTAATCCGTTTTTGTCCTGGATAGAACATATCCATGCATTCATTGCTAGCCAATTAAAAATGTTCCATTTATCTGTGTTGGCTAGTCCTGTATTTTTCTGGATACATTGTCTTATTAATCTGTGTTTGCATAACTTTAATATTTAATGATGGCCTCTATCTAAGATTATTAATATCCTATTTGTTTTAAACAGTGATTATTTTTTTAGGTATACAAGTTTAACTAAATACAATACATAAGATTTGATTTCAGTATTTTTAAATCTACAAGGCCCTTTAAAGAAAAAAGTGGTTGTTAATTTGAAGTTGGTATACAAGATTAAGTTTCAAAAGTAGCAATTTTTATCATTATCGGTAAAAATTACTTTTGTTACTTCAGAAATATCAACACTGTCGGAGATTCTGCAAAAAGGAAATATTATCTCTTGTGTTAGGTTGTTTATGACCCTTTGTAGTAAAAATGTTCACTCCCCCCTTCTGTTTTTTGGTATAGGATATAGCAGATCCATTTTTTGCTTATTGTAAGCAGCATGCAGATAGGTTAGACAGAAAATGGAAGAGAAAAAACTACTTGGCTCTACAATCCTATTGTAAAATGTCTTTGCAAGAGAGGGAGAAGCAGCTGTCACCGGAAGCACAGGTATGGGATTCATGCCTAAAGTCATGTCTTTTGAAAGCTTTCAGGGTTATGGATTTCAGATCTCATGTGTGTGTGCCAATGACATGTGAAGTTTATTTATGAAATGTGGTTAGTTACCTAGGAAGTGGATTGTCATTAAGGCAAATGGTGAGTGTAGTTTGTAGCTGATGAATATTCCTCATCTAGTCAATAGAGCAGCCTTTTATGAAGCATATTTCCAAATACATTGAAAATCATAGCTTAGAGGAAATTATTCTATCAATGCAATATGTTGACCATATCTTTTTTCAGTCTGTTTCATTGTTTACTTATGTAAAGGATCTGATCAGTTTGCCCGTCTTTTAAAATGTATTTCTATGTAAATTAAGAAGAATTTATAGAGACTTGCAGTTACTGAGAAGAGAAGCTTCAGTTTAATCAAATTAGTTTCTGATAATTCTGATCATAGATTGAGACATAGAATAGTTACTAGGGGTAGACCTACTTTATTGTAACCCAAGAATAATACAATATATCTTAATAACTGTGGATAGATGTAATTTGCCTTGATACAGGAAATTGTGGTTATCTTTACTTTCTCTAAGCATGCAAGTAGAGATTGTAAGGAATATGTTACATTTTAATATCTTTTAAAATTTGTATGCATTTCTTTTATAGGCAAGAATCAATGCCCGGCTTCAGCAGTATCGTGCCAAAGCAGAACTAGCTCGATCTACCAGACCCCAGGCCTGGGTTCCCAGGGAAAAATTGCCCAGACCACTTACTAGCAGTGCTTCAGCCATTCGTAAGCTGATGCGGAAAGCAGAGCTAATGGGGATCAGTACAGATATCTTTCCAGTGGACAATTCAGATACTAGTTCTAGTGTGGATGGAAGGAGAAAGCATAAGCAGCCTGCTCTCACTGCTGATTTTGTGAACTATTACTTTGGTCAGTATAGACACTAATGTATGCACATTGTCAATGCGAACAATTTGCTATTGAAAATATTTGTTATACTGTCAATTTTTAGAAATTTATTAGCCATGCAATATATATTAAGTGTAAAGCATGTTTATTTTCCTAATAAGTTGTGGGTTGTTGTAAAATGCTGAGTTCCTGTATTTGTGAATAGGGTTAAAAGTGTTGTAAACAATGTAAGATTATCCACGTGATCATCTTAATGGTTAGCTTCTTCCTTTTGTGTGTTTTGTGTATCAGCTTTTATTTCCTACTAAAGTAAAATTGGATATTTAATTTAAATAGAGAGAAATATGCGCATGATTCAAATTCAGGAAAATATGGCTGAGCAAAAGAATATAAAGGATAAATTAGAGAATGAACAGGAAAAGCTCCATGTGGAATATAATAAGGTAAGTTGACTACAAAACTACATAATATCATAGACCTTATTGATAATGTCATTTGTGATTTTAGAGAATTTCTATTTGTGTCTCATTTTGAAATTCTTATGAAGTGTTTAGGCCCTTCTCTACACGTCTTACTCTTATTGTCTTCATAATCATCCATAACACTACCTCCTATGTGCCAGGTACAATTTGGTCATGTTACATATATTAACTCATACAATTTTCACTTCAGTTTCATAATGTGAGCTATAATTATTGCTCCCGAGGAGAAAATTGAATCCTAAGGAGGTGAAGTTATTTGCCCAGACTCACATAGGTAGTCAAGTCATAGAGTTGGGGTTTGTGGCCAGTCTGACTCCATTCCTTATTCCTAACTAATGTACTATAAAACTTCTCTAAGTTTGTAGGAAACTTAGAAATTTCCTTTAAATTACTGTTTTTATCTTGAATTGTTTTGTAATGTTACTTTTGATTTAAGAAAAATACCTCCCAAATTAAATTTTCATTCTACATCTTCATTGTAATGATGAGGGAGATCAAAAGAAATATCCTATAAAAGCAAAGTGTGGCTAAAATGTTAGGTAATAAGTAACATGAGCATATAAAACTGATATTCACTCATTGTTAGATAACATTTTAAGTAAGAGGTACATTTCCAATATCAGCCACACTGTAGTGAAAGAAAAGAGTACTGGGATTATATTCAGAAGACCTGAGGATTCTTGGTCAAGTCACAGAAACCCTGTGATCCTTAGTTTTCTCATTGAGAAAATGGTGGAAATGCATCTTTATGGATTCAAGGATTAATTGAATGTTTGAAATTATGTAGAAAACTATAACAGAATGATAAATATAGGTATTATTAGTAAAAATGCTAACATGAAACAATGCTTACGTCTTATTGGTGCTGCTTATTCAATAATTGGATAGCCTCTCTTTAGATATGTTAAAAATATGGACTGTCATACAGATACTCTTGGACATTTGTTGATAAATTATTTAAATTTTCCCATATTTTACTCCTTATTTTAATGGTTTACTGATTTGGAGTATTTACATTGTAGCTATGTGAATCTTTAGAAGAACTACAGAACCTGAATGGAAAACTTCGAAGCGAAGGGCAAGGAATATGGGCCTTACTAGGCAGAATCACAGGGCAGGTTAGTTTCTTTCCAATTGCTATCTCCTATTCTTACACTCTATATTATTTTCAAAGAGCAGATTTCTGATAAAACTTTCCTAACTAAAAAATAATGTTTGATTAGGGGAAACTAATCTTCTTGGGTAATGATAATGCCTGAAATACATCTAGAGCATTGGAAGCTGCCTACTGAGAGCCTGTAGCTTAATTTGGTTGTTTTAACAGCCGTCTTGTTTGCAAATTTTTTTCATTGGCTCTGACTGACCTGTCATTTGTGGTGAAGCTAAGATTTGAAGCATGAGTTACTCCTGTCAAATTCTTGTTATCTCTAATTTAGCAGTTAGATTCCTTGCCACATTTTTTTTTCTATCCTGTTCATCTGTTATATTTCGTTCCTTTTTTTTTTTTTGATGTAAAATTTAAAAGGCAAACTAGAGAGATTTGTTTTTGTGTTGATGTGGTTTTGAGTTGTGTAAGAGATGGGTTTTGAAACTTTAATGTTAAAGTGTAGTTTTCACCTTCAATAGCTGAGCATTTTTAGCCTGTTAAAGTTCTTGCTGTTAAAAAGAAGAATCATTGCCAAATAGATTTTTTGAATGCTTTTTTTTAGTACTGTGTATATGTGTGTGTGTGTGTGTGTGTATACACACACACACACAATGAATTAAAAATTCATTAAAATAATTTAAGTTATATTTTAAAAGGATGAAGGGGACTCATTGTGGTCCTTTTACAGTGAAAGTAGTCTTATTGTGAAGGAGGCTTATGAAAGAAGAGATATTTTTCATTGTACTTGTTTCAGAGGTTTACGAAGGGTTAAATTTATCGTACAATTTGTGTAGACTTAATATTTTAGAAAGTAATACATACTGATATGTATTGTGCTATGCTAGCTTTGAAGATGCTTCTTTTGTGAACAGGATGTATGTGGCTTATATTACAATGAATAACATAATTTAAGAGGTGAGAATGAGCAGTCACCTATGGCGAATTGACCTTTCTTCCTATTGATAGGTTGTTGATGGATTTTTGGAAGATTATGGTGTTTTGTGTTGAGTACAAGGCTATTATTAGTTTATTTGCCAAGCTAGCATTATCTTTTAGCTTGATTTGCAAGATCATCTCATAAGAATCTCCTACTTAGTGTAAAAGATTACCTGGTTGTTTAAAATAAAAGGGCTTTTCATTTATTAAATGACTTTTAACAGAAGTTCACAAATTTCCTTGTACAAATGTAACATTCACAGAAGCGGAATTCATTTGTACCACTTGCATGACACTTTTTCCAGTTGGTTGAACAGATGCTGGCCCACCGGGCTACTGAGAAACGACTTTGATAGATGGTTGCTGTCTCAGAAGCCAGCATACTACAGATTAGTAGAAAACCAAAAAGAATCTCATTCACTTTGTGGAGAGTTTGGTCCAATAAGATAATTTTTCTAATTAACCTATGGAGCACCAATGTAGCTGGGATGTTGAGGAAAATAAACGGTTTCAATAGTCTTTTTGTCAAGTGTATTGTGTGTCGTTTTTTTTTAAGCTCTTAAATGCTTGTCCTTGTCTTTCACTTTTTAAAGCTAAAGTAGAAGCTTAATTTTCATAATGTTTTGGTATTTCACTGAAAATTGATGGAAGTATGTAATTATAGGTCTCTAATGGAAGTTAACTTTGAGACAGAAATTCATTTTAATTCTTTTTGCTGGTGTAATAGCTGGTAAAACATTTCTCCCTCACAATTCTAGCATATTTAGTTGACTTGAGTGGCAAATAGAGGAGAATGTTGCTTTATGTTTTTTCTTTAAAACAAAATAAACTGCATTTGTTCAAATCAATAGAAGTTGAACATACCGGCAATTTTGCGAGCACCCAAGGAGAGAAAACCAAGTAAAAAAGAAGGAGGCACACAAAAGACATCTATTCTTCCTGCAGTACTTTATAGGCAAGTAATAAAATGATAACAGATTAATATTGTGTTTTTTTAAACTCATACCTTAATAACAAGATGCTTCAAATATTTGTGAATGAATTATGTCCATACTAGAGTTTATATTAAATGCATTTGATATTCATTTTATGAAAATCTTCATCAAAGATGCTTTTTAGGTTGAATGACAGGAGATTTTTGCTCCTCTTTTAATGATAAGTGACTTATATCCTTTAAATAGGTGGAGATAGATATCCAAAAGTTCCATGGAAGAGAACAGTTACTTCTCTTTGGGGAATTGGAAAGTGACTTTAAATAATGTAGATGATCATTTTCTTAAATAATTAAAACAATATATAAATGGGCATTTATATTTTATTTTACTTTAATGAGTTTTAGAGCTTTTTGCATGTGTTTTTAGGTAGTGAGTGATAGATATCATGTACATGAATTACTGCCTTTGTACAGTGGTGGATAATGAAGATAAGTTCTAAATTTGAATCTGTCTGCATTTTTTTTTCCTGTGCTCAGTTGTAATAATTTTATTTCTAGAAGTGTTTTTTGTTTTTTACTTTTTTGTCTCAGTAGTTTATGGTGTTCACCATTTGTAGTAATTTTACATAACCAAAGACTTCTTTCCATATATGGATAGGTTAGGATCTTATTTTTTTAATGTAACTGATCATATTAGTGGGAAAAATTAGAAGATGGTAGTATATTTATGTATGTGTATATGTGTATACACATACAAATGTATAAATTCACATACATACCTATATACACTTACGTAAATACAAAAATATTTTCCCCACAGCGTCTTCCTTTCTCAGGAATAGCAGCAATAACAACAATATCAATCTCAATAATTACTTTCCCTTCTTGGTTGGAGGCTTCCTCCATAGATAATAGCAAATGACTTCCTTGAAATGTGGGAAAAGCCCACTAGTGTTTTAGTGTACAGTATGAAGACTAGCACATTCTCAGTCCAGCTTTTCCTAAAAGTTGGTTCATTTGGAACCATCACACATATCACAGTGCTTCTGACTTACCACTACAGTTCATTTTTGTTTCAGATTGTATTTTAGGTGATTTTCCTTTTTAACTCAGAGCAACATTGAGACCAGATACTAGTGGTTGTTATAGCATTTATGTGATCTTTTTTTCCTAGGATAATTTAAAAATTCAAATATTGTTGTTTCTGTACATGGATGGATGGGTCTTATAGATTCTGAACAACTTTTCCCTCACTCTTTATGTTCTCAATATAAAAAAGACCCTAGATTTTCAGGTCAAGGTGCTTGTGCTTTAGAAGTAGCTAAGTTGCCTTATTGCACAAGAGAAGTTGGATTCCTTGAAAACAAACAAAAATCAAAGTAGCAGTAACAACAATAGTAAAATGCCCCATTCTTTGCAATAAATATCAATTGGTATATTTTTAAGATTTAAAGTCAGATTTTGAAAAGACTTATTTATAAATTTAGCTTATTTTTATGTTGAAGACTCCTTGAAAGGTTTATAATTAATGTAGAAAATAAACTGAATTTTGTTTGTAAATTAACTTCTCTTGTAGTTTTAGAGAAGTAGAAAACTGGAAAATGTTTTTGTTTAATATTTACTTTTCTAGGGAAAAATTAAGTTAATATTAAATGAGGTTTAAGTGATCATTAACATTGAGATAGTGATGATATTGAGAATACTATTTTATATATGCCTTTCTATGAAAGGTTTGACTCTAGAGCCATATTTATATTACATCCAGCTATTTTTCTATAGTCTCAAAAATATTTAGAACTAATAAGTACTGATATTATAAAAAAGCATGTATTATGAAAAAATGTTTGATTTTAACAGAAGGAATTTTAAGGTGAAATTTAAAAACTATGCTATATGAACAGCTATTTCACTAAGAATTATTCTAATCCTTTATTTGCTGCCTTTATTCAAAGTTGTGGAATTTGTAAGAAGAACCATGATCAGCATCTTCTTTTATTGTGTGATACCTGTAAACTCCATTACCACCTTGGATGTCTGGATCCTCCTCTTACGAGGATGCCAAGAAAGACCAAGAACAGTTATTGGTAAGTAAAATGAAAGAGATTTTAATGTTAGAACCGGTTTACTCTCTGTTTCAACAATGTAAGATATATTGTAACAATGTAAATATATATTGTATTGCTTCATAATAAAGTTTTCAGCACAATTTTTAATTGGTTTTTTATATTTTTCCAACTTTGTTGAAGTATAATTGACAATTAAAAACTATATATTTAAGATATACAACTTAATGATTTGATATACATATACATTGTGAAGTAATCACCATAATGAAGCTAATTAACATATCCATCACTTCACATATTTTCCATTTTCTTTTTTTTGGATGAGAACACTTTAGTCATAATGTTTATTATAATATATGAATAAATCTGTAGTAGTTTTTTTGAGAAATGAATTTTTAGTTAATTGAGATTGTGGTATCTTAGCAGTGGTTAAAACATGAATTCTGTCTCGTGTGTTATAATTCTCTTTTACTTTTTTATAAGAATTTCTTAAATGCTTTATTTTTGTTTTGAAATTGAATGAATTTATCAGGAATTTGCCTCCATATTCATCCTTTTATTTGCAATTTAATATTTTTAATTAGTTTCACCCAAGGCTTTACTTCTGGTATTTTTCATTTGTACTAGTTATTTTTGTGTTTAACCATTCTTTGCAAATCTAGAAACATTTGACATATGTTTCTAAATTTTTTTTCATTAACTTAGGTATATTACATTACTACAGATGTTTGATAAAAGCTTATGTATGATGAATTTTACCCTTTCCTTAATTTTAGTCCGTGGGAGAGACAAATGCTTAAGTTTTAATAGGCTGATTCTATTTAGGAAGAATATAGAATACGGGAAACTTTGGAATAAACATCAGTATTCTTTTTAGGCAAATTATCTTTTCAGTTTTAGAAAAGAGTAAACCCCAGATTCTTAAATGGTAATTTATACAAAAAGTCGTGTGTTTGTCAAACACATTAAGCATATTTTTTTACCTCATTGTTTTATCTCGTAAAGCAATCTCTGTTCATTTTATTAGGAAGGTTGCATTCTTTCACCATTTTCACAGAATTGCTTTTTCGTTGTGTTCTTTTATCAGTTTGTCTTGAGACAGACCTACTAGTCTGCTCTTTTCAAGTATAATGGAGTGCATATATGTATATTTTATATATGTGCTTTCGAAACCAGAATTTGTTAAGAAAAGGCTGTGGCTTATTAGAATGCCAGCAGTGTTAATAAGCATCCTAGGTGGGTGTTTTTTTGCCTTTTTTAAAAAGATTTATTTATTTGAGAGAGAGAGCATGTGCACACAGCAGGGGAAGGGGGTGGAGGGAGAGGGAGAGAAAGTCTTTAAGCAGACTCCACTGAGCATGGAGCCCGATGTGGAGCTTGATCCCATGACCCTGAGATCACAACCTGAGCCAAAACCAAGAGTCAGACTCCCAACCAACTGTGCCAACCAGACATCTCATAGGTGGGTGTTTCTAAATTGAAAGCCAGTTTGAATAGTCTCCAGGGCCAGGGTGCTTTGTCATGATCTTTGACATGGAGTGATATGCAGTTCTCTCCTTAAATGAGGAGATGAACTTTTCTAATACTGCTCTGCCTGCAGAGCTCTGGTTTCTAGTATGTAAGTCTCTGGAAGAACTTCACATAAACTGCCTTGCCTAGGATGTTTTAGGGGAAGCTCTCCCCAAAAGACCTAAAACTACTTAGGGTCCTATGCATTGGTTACAGAATTTTAAAGTAAAAGAAGCTAATATTGTGGCAAAGTGAAGTCTTCAATATCTTCTAGTTTTTAGTGATCAGATTTCTTCTGGCCTCTGAAATCAACTTAGTTTTGCTTAGCAGTTAATTGAGTATATTAGTTTTGGAGTAAGTTTTATAGAATTATGTTTTTCTTTAGTGTATCTCAATTGTGAGAGGCACTTTTTGCTTTTTTAACATTTTCAGTTTAATTCTGAAGTTATGTTAAAGATAACAAATATTAAAGCAATTTTACTTACCAAATATTTTATTATTACCTATACTTTTTGCCTAAGTCTATTATATATGTATGGTAGAAAAACCGTGTTATGGTGTGCTACTATGCATCTGTTCCCCATTCTGCATTCTCTGATGCCATTTTGGTATTTTGAAATTGACCGTGGTTGGGGCGCCTGGGTGGCACAGCGGTTAAGCGTCTGCCTTCGGCTCAGGGCGTGATCCCAGCGTTATGGGATCGAGCCCCACATCAGGCTCTTGCGCTATGAGCCTACTTCTTCCTCTCCCACTCCCCCTTGTTTGTGTTCCCTCTCTCGCTGGCTGTCTCTATCTCTGTCGAATAAATAAATAAAAAAAAAAAAATCTTAAAAAAATAAAAAAAAGAAATTGACCGTGGTTAGTAGTATGCATAACGTGGAAATTGGTAACTGCTACAGATACTGACTTTTTCCCATAGAGAATTAGGTGTTAGATATTTACTTGCACGCTACTGCCTAACCTCTGCTTAGTTTCCGTTTAGTTCTTACTCTTTTTCTTAGGAAAAGAGGTCCTAGAAAGGTCTTAGGGAAACAGTTCCTGGACGCTTATCTCATGACTGGGCCCGTTATTGGCTTAAATTTATACAGAGCCTAACTGGTACACATTTCTGAATGTCACCAATTACCCCTTTTGCTGTCTTTATGCTATGCGTATTTGGTAACACCCTTTTTACTTATATACCCCCTATGTTCACTGCTAGCTAGAATTACTATGCAATCGTCCCTTCACAAATGCCGTGTTCTGCTTGATAGACTGATCTAAGCACCTCCTCCCAGCCTTTTATTTTTTTTCTTCTAGTATCGGCACTGCTTGTGGGAAATACTAGTTTGAGATCTGGATGCTTTCTGTTTGGTCCATACCACAGTAGTTCACTGCTTATTTTGTACTGATTTAAGACATGGGACAGGAAAGACATGCGACAGGAAAGAATAAAGATACAGAGGTAATTATTGATGGAAGGTAGGGAAGTTGAGTAAGTTCACATTAGACAAGCTGACTTTTCAGTGAAATAGTAGTCTGTGGAAAGGGAAAGGACCTGGGATGATGGTGGTGGCTTAAGAAGACAGGAGATGGTTTCCAGTAGTTACTGTGGAAAACGCAGGTGACTTGATGAGGCTATATACCAAGAATGTTCAGTGAATTGGTTTAATAGTGTGATTAATTGATTTTCCTCCAATAATGCACAGCTGTCCAGGAGCAAGAGAGGGAAAAACTCAGGGACATCTTAGGTTGGGTTAGGAATGGGCAAATCAGATGAGAATGCTTGGTGGGTGAGGAATTTGCCAAGGGATAAAGTGGCTAGTGAAATGAATCTAGGCCCCATTTTGCTTGTACTTATTTCCACTGTTTGAAATGTATTTTGTCTTACTCTTAGTTTATATTATCTTGGTTTGTTTCTTTTTAAATATGTAATGTTGCACGCTGTGTTACGTTCTTCTCAGACAAGCCTGATAG
This sequence comes from Ursus maritimus, assembly GCF_017311325.1. Classification (NCBI taxonomy): domain Eukaryota; kingdom Metazoa; phylum Chordata; class Mammalia; order Carnivora; family Ursidae; genus Ursus; species Ursus maritimus. The sequence continues at coordinate 61,940,462 of NW_024425563.1, read as the reverse complement.
TGTATAAATAAACAGTAAAGTTTTGATTTATTAGATTAGCTCAAATAATAAATACTTCTTTTAATTTTAGAGTAATCTTATGTTTCTATCACCCGTCTGTTCAGAATTTGTATTGCCTTTTCTAATTAAAGAATATTCTGGAAAAAAAAACCCAAATATTCTGAAGAGTATTATATGACAGATAATTGAGTAATATTTATCATATCATCTTATTCTTTTGATATACCTTTGCTTATTCTTTTAAGAGAAAAGAAAATCTATAGCACAGACTCTTCAGTGAATAATTTACAGGTTTCTTCCCGTTTTTCTTAATAATTTATCCTTCCCTTCCTCTGTTAACTCTTTTTCTTTTTATTGAGAGATAATTGACATATAACCTTGTATTAGTTTTAGGTGTATAGCATAATGATTTGATGTATGTATATATTGTGAAATGATTACCACAGTAAGTTTAGTTAACATCCATTGTAACACATAGTTAAATGTTTTTTTTTTTTTTCCCTATGATAAGGACTTTAAGATCTGTTCTCTTAGGGGTGCCTGGGTGGCTCAGTCAGTTAAGTGGTCAAGTGGCTGACTCATGATTTCAGCTCAGGTCATGATCTCAGGGTCCTGGAGTGTAGCCCCATGTAGGCCTCCACACTCAGGGTGGAGTCTGCTTGCTTGTGCCTCTCCCTCCCCCCTCCCAGCCCACCCATGTGCGTGTGCTTGTGTGTGCTCTCTCTCTCAGATAAATAAAATCTTTAAAAAAAATGATTTCTCTTAGCAACTTTCAAATATACAATACAGTTATTATTAACTATAGTCACCATGTTGTATATTACATCCCCAGGACTTATTTATTTATTTACTTATTTAGAGAGAGTGCGGGGAAGGGACAGAAGAAGAGGAAGAGAGAGAGAATCTTAAGCAGGCTCCACCTTGTGGCTCCATCTCACAACCCTGAGATCTTGACCTGACCTGAAATCAAGAGTCCGATGCTTAACTGCCTGAAGCACCCAGGCACCACCCCCATTTATTTATTTATTTATTTATTTATCCATTCATTCATTCATACATACATATATACGTAAATTTATGTTTTAACTGAAAGTTTGTTGCTTTTGACCACCCTTACCCTTTTGCACCCCCCTGTCCCAGTCCACCTCCCCTAGCCCAGCCTCTGGCAACCACCAATCTGTACTCTTTATTTATGAATTTGTGGGTTAAAAAAAAGAAATACTCCACATATAAGTGAGGTCATATAGTATTTGCTTTTGACTTATTTAGCATAATTCCCTCAAGATCCATCTATGCTGTTACAAATGGCTTTCCTTTTGTATGGCTGAATAATGTTCCATTATATATGTACCACATTTTCTTTATCCATTCATTCATTGATGGAGAAAGGGTATTTCCATGTTTTTGCTCTTATAAATAATGATGCATAAACATGGGGGTGTGGATATCTTTTCAAGATAGGGATTTTGTTTCCTTTGGATATATACCCAGTAGTGGAATTGCTGGATCCTACAGTAGTTCTATTTTTAATTATTTTGTTTTTAAAGATTTATTTATTTATTTTAGAGCAAGAGAGCACTCCTGTGGGGGGAGGGGCGGAAGGAGAGAGAATCCCAAACAGACTCTGTGCTGAGTGTGGAGCCTGACTCAAAGATGATACCATGACCCAGAGATCATGACCCAAGCCAAAATCAAGAGTTGGATGCGCAGCCAACTGAGCCACCCAGGCGTGCCCTATTTTTATTTTTTGAAGAACCTCCATCCTAGTTTCCATAGTGGCTGCACCAGTTTACATTCCCGCCAACAGTATATGAGCATTCCCTTTTTTCCACATCTCCTCCAACACTTATTATTTCTTATCTTTTTGATGACAGCCATTCTAACAGGTTGGAAGTGATATCTCATTGTGGTTTTGATTTGTATTTCACTAAAGTTTTATATAGGCACCTGTGAAGATTTTCCTTTAAAAAGAGTGGAAAACATGAAAAAAGCTTAGAGATAAGGGAAAAAACAGACTATGAACAGAATCTTTGAAGACTGAGAAAAGTAATTTGTAAAGGAAAAAAAAGCAAAACATGAATTATGTATAATATTTGAGAAATAAATTGTCACTGAATTTGTTACATTTAAGGATTCATAAAATCTATTTTTCTCTAACATATACAAGTAAATTTTTCTATAAACTGAAATAGTGTACTTGTCTTAGCATTATTATACAAGGAAATCATTTTTCTTTAGTAATTGAAAATTTTTAAATCCTCTTCTAAACATAAGTTGGAATGTGTGGCGTAGGAGATGAAGAAGGTATAGCAAATGAGAAAAATCTCTTGGCATTTCATTTCAGTATGAAGGTTGTTCTTTTGTGTAAATTCCTGATATTAATTTTTATTGCTTATACTTTAAAAATTCCTTTTTAATTAATTAAATATTTTGATTACATAAGGTTACTTTTAATATTTTGCATGGGAATTATAAATTACAGGATTTTCTTCCCTTCGTAGAATATAAAAATACACAGGATTAAATATACAGGATAGCAGCTTAGTGGGTTATTAGAAGAAGCCAGGTATGTGTTTTGACATTATGAAGATAATTATGACCTTACCCCCAAATATTACTTAATCCCATTGAATTAGGCCATAGCTTTATCCTAGATTATTATTCCTAGGATCTTGTGTACTGATTAATGTAGTAGAGATGCTTTTTCATATCTTAAATGATACATAAAAGATAGAGCCTATAGTATTTAATAGATTGTTGAGAAGTTTCAAGTGGTATGTTCATCTGTGTAGACTCTGTACTGTAACTATGATGTGGCAGTTGTTTTGAAACACATAGATAAATTTCTGCATTGGTGGTTACATTTCGTCAATGTTTTGTTGTGGAGTTCAGGGAATAACAATTCTGTCAGAGGGCTCTAAAGCAAGTTTCTTTGTGACCTAAATGTATTACTTTTAGTGAGGATGAGAATGAGCATAAGAAGTTAGAGAATGTCCTGACAAAGATTATTGTTACAAAATGAGAAACAGAAGAAAAAAATTTTAAATTAAAAAAAAAAAAAAAAAGCTGAGGGGCACCTGGGTGGCTCAGTCGTTAAGTGTCTGCCTTTGGCTCAGGGCGTGATCCTGGTGTTCTGGAATCGAACCCCGCATCAGGCTCCTCCACTGGGAGCCTGCTTCTTCCTCTCCCACTCCCCCTGCTTGTGTTCCCTCTCTCGCTGGCTGTCTTAAAAAAAAATAAAATAAAATAACTGAAACAATGATTCATCCTAAAAAGGTACTTGTTTCTATATCCCAGAAACTCATGTATGTTAAAAATGAATTGGAACTGAGAAAATTTGATTACATTTCACTTTCACTGGTAGAAATGATGACTTAAGGAACTAGTCCTTTTGTTATATAATTTGCTATGTTTCTATAGGCATTTCTGTTTTGATGTTTGTTGTATTTGTTATTATTTACTAACAATAACATTTGTGGGGTTTTCACAATTTAGGATTGCCAATAGATTGTTTCAAAATATACTCATTATTTCAATTAGGAATACTGTTAGGTGTTTATTGTTCATCCTAGTCTTTAGTCTTTTCATATGGGACAAACAGGAGCAATTGGGTATATTACACTTTATTCATATTTTTTAAAAAATTATTTTAGAGAGAGAGAAGAGAGCATGCGAGCAGGGAAGGAGAAGGGGCAGAGGGAGAGAATCTTGAAGCACACTCCCTACTGAGAGCAGGGCCCAACATGGGCTTGATCTCACTACCCATGAGATCACAACCTGAGCAGAAACCAAAAGTTGGATGCTCAACCGACTGAGCTACTCAGGCACCCCTGTATTTTAATATTGGTGCCAGTCTGTGAATCCAAGGAATAAAGTGCTTGGTTGTTCTAGCAATAGACATATAAAACGTTTTAAGTTAACAGATGGTAAATTACTTCCTTGTTTTTTTTCTTACTTGTCATTTTTTTAGTGTTAAAATTTTTACTTAACAATTTTGGTTTAATGAATGGGAATTTTTAGATATTAAAATCAAAGCCTTAAATATTAATTTGCATTTTAGCAATTAATGTATGTGTCTTATTAACACAAATTGCATGTTGCATTTAACTCTGTTACTGGAGTTCAAAATTTAAAGTTGTCACTTTTTTTTTTTTTTAAAGATTTTATTTATTTATTCGACAGAGATAGAGACAGCCAGCGAGAGAGGGAACACAACTCCTCCTAGCGGAGAAGCCTGATGTGGGGCTCGATCCCATAACGCCGGGATCACGCCCTGAGCCGAAGGCAGACGCTTAACCGCTGTGCCACCCAGGCGCCCCTAAAGTTGTCACTTTTAAAAAATAAATATTAGTTTGATAATGTTTACTGTATTCAGTGAGAGATGTGAGTTTTGATGGAATATGACTTCAAATGATAAGAAGTCTTTGAATGAACTAAGGATAATGATATGTAAACTAATTATCAAATACAATTTTATCTACTATAACTATTTTTATAAAGATAACACTATAAGTTAAGCTTGTAAAAAACTTTTTGATCATTCTTTTAAATTTGAAGAAAATATATGAAAAAAATTTACTTTTAACAGTTTCTAATGAATTTTTAAACGGTCCTTTATAATTGGCAATATCAAGATTTTCAACAATCATTTTGTAAACTTTTGCTGTCTAAGTGTTAGTCACTAGCCACATGTGACTCCTTGAATTTAAATTGATTAAAATTAAAATTTAAAAATCAGTTCCTCAGTTACATTAGCCACATTACCAGTGCTCAATAGCTGTATATGGCCAGTGGCTACTGTACTGGATAATGCAGTATAGATAATTCTAACATAAAGTTCTGGATAGTACTGATCTAGACTGAAGTTTCAGTGTTTAATTCTCTTTTAATGTTACTCTTGTTTTTTCAAACATTTTATTGTGGCAAAATACACATAACAAAATTTACCATCTTAATCATTTTTAAGTGGTACTGTTCAGTGGTATTAAATACATTAATAATTATTATATTATTATATTAAATACAATAATCTATATGGCATTTTTCATCTTGTAAAAATTGAAACTCTCTACATATTAAATAATAACTCCCCATTCCTCCCTCCCTTCCAGCCCCTGGCAACCACCATTCCACTTTCTGTCTCCATGATTTTAACTACTCTTAAGTACCTCGTTTAAGTGGAATCATATAGTATTGGTCTTTTTAGTGACTGGCCTATTTCACTTAGAGTAATGTCTTCACATTCATCCGTGTCATAGCATATTGCAGAATTTTCTTCTTTTTTTTAAAAGCTGAATAATAGTTCATTGTATGTGTACCACATTTTACTTAAGCATTTATAGGTCAGTGGTTACTGGGGTTGTTCCCACAATTAGCTATTGTGAACAATGCTGTTACGAACATGGATGTACAGATATCTCTTTAAGAATGGATTATATGGTAATCCTATGTTTAATTTTTTGAGGAACCACCATACTGCTTTCCAGAGCAGCTGTACCATTTTACATTCCCATTAACAGTGCACAGGGTTCCAATTTCTCTACATCCTTGTGAACACTTTTACTATTTTCTGTTTTTTTGTTTTGATAATAGCCATCCTATTGGAAGTGAGGTGGTATCTCATTGTGGTTTTGATTCTCATATCCCTAATGATTAGTAATGTTTAGCGTCTTTTCTTGTGCTTATTAGTCATTTGTATATCTTTGTATATCTTATTTATTTATTTATATTTTTGAGAGAGATTGGGAGTGTGAGCCTTTGGGGGGGCGGTGAGGGAGAGAGAATCTTAAGCAGGCTCCATGCTCAGTGTGGAGCCTGGTGCAGGAGTTGATCTCATGATCCTGAGACCATGCCCTGAGCTGAAATCAAGAGTCAATTGCTTAACTGACTCAGCCACCCAGGCACCCCTCTGTATCTTATTTAAATCCTTCTTCAACATGAATGTGGACTTAAGAAACAGTTATAATAGGGGCGCTTTGGTGGCTCAGTCGTTAAGCATCTGCCTTCGGCTCAGGGCGTGATCCCAGAGTCTTGGGATCGAGCCCCACATCAGGCTCCTCTGCTGGGAGCCTGCTTCTTCCTCTCTCACTCCCCCTGCCTGTGTTCCCTCTCTCACTGGCTGTCTCTCTGTCAAATAAATAAATAAAATCTTAAAAAAAAAAAAAAAGAAAAAGCAGTTTTGTAATAATATTAGCTTTTAGGGTATTAATTTTTTTTAATGTATTAGTCTCTTATTTAAAAAACAAGAAGTAGAGTTACGACCCATTGTTTTAATAATACTAGCTTTTATAATTGATCATATATTAACCTTTATTGAGATCTTTATTTCTCCATAATGGGCCCTGAGTTACTGTCTTGTGTCCTTTTTTTCCCCCTCCACCCTACAGGTCTTTCTCTATCATTTCTTGTAGGACAATTCTGGTGGTATCAAACTCCCCCAGCTTTTGTTTGTCTAAGACTGTCTTAATTTCTCCCACACTTTTGAGGGTCACTTTTGATGAACATAGGATTTTTGGTTGACAAATTTTTTTGTTTGTTTGGTCCTTTTAGCACTTTGAATATATTGATACACTGCCTTCTGGCCTCCAAAATTTCTGATGAGAAATCTGCTTGTAGTCTTATTGAGGATCCCTTGTATGTGATGATTCTGAATTTCTCTCTTTCTATTTTCAATATTCTCTTTATGTCTTTTTATTTGGAAAGTTTGATTATAATGCATCTTGGTGTGTGGGAGACTCTTTGAGTTTTTCTTGCTTGGTATTTGTTGAGTTTCTTGGATTTTATATTATCTTCTTTCATCAAATTTAGGAAGTTTTCAGTCATTATTTCTTCAAACATTCTCTCTGCCCCTTTTTTCTTCTTCTGGGCCTTCCACAGTGCAAATGTTGGTCGAGTTGTTGATGTCCCACATGCCTCTTATGATCTATTCACTTTTTTCCAGGTTTTTTGTTTTGTTTTTTGTTTTTCTGGTTGTTTCTCAGACTTTGTAGTTTCCATTGTTCTTTCTTTAAAGTTTGCTGCTCAGGTCTTTTTAATCCCTCTAGTAAATTTTCTATTCAGTTATTGTACTTTTCATCTCCAGAATTACCATTTGGTTTATTTTTAAGCTTTCTGTCTCTCTGTTGATATTTCCGTTTTGTTCATAAATTATTTTTTTGTCTTTCTCCACGATTTCTATTAGTTCATTGAGCTTTTAAAAAATAACTCTTTGTCTTGCAGATCTGCCATCAGGTCTTCTGGGACAGTTTCTGTTAATTTCCCTCCTTTTAATGGACCATACTTTCCTTTTTCTTTGTATACTTTATGAGGTTTTTGTTAGAAACTGGACATTTGGAATTTAATAATGTGATAACTTTGGAAATGAGATTTTCTTCCATTCCCAGCATTTGCTGTGTTTTGGTTATGTTTGTTTCTTTTTTTGTTTTGTTTTGTTTTGTTTTTTATCATAGTGTGCTGTCTCTGTGCTGAGAAACAGACTAAGGTGTTAACTTACAGCCTTATGTCTTTTCAGAGCCTTTCCCTGAGCAAGTGTGATCACCTTCTAATTTGTCCTGTATATGCACTTATTTTTGAATGTCCATGTCTTTAATGTCTGGCTCCCAAAAGGGGGCAAAGAGAAAAATGAAGGTGGGGGATAAAGGGAAATGGTCTTTTAAGTTCTAGAAGTCTTTTCGGGCCAAGGGGGAGTTTACCCACCTCTTTGTACTTCTGTGATCAGAGCACAGATGCTCAATATTTGGAGGACGTGGTTTATTTTGCCCATCCTGGCTCCTAACAGCTGTATGTAAGCTACTGCAGGAACACGTGCACACCTGCCTGCTTTGTGGCTTGGTTGGAGAATGGGTAGCTGTGACTTGGCTCAGAGCTGAAATTGACTAAATTAATACAGTTTACCTGTGCAAGTCTTTCCTTGGAAAGGAAAGTTGGAAGTTGCAGGCCTTTACTAGACTTCAGAGTTCCAAAATAATTGCATCAAACAGATTCTGCCAATGCAGTTGTTTTCTAGGTGGAAAGACAGATTTCTGTTGCCTTGGACTCCGCCATCAGTGCTAAATCTCTTATGTTGGTCCACCTAGAAATTGCTTTATATATTTACTATTGTCATTTTTACAGGAGTGTATATTTTTATATATTCTTCACATGTACCTGAATTTTGTATTAATAGAAACCATAGCTAATGCTAGAAAATAAAAATAAATGTATGAACTTACATTTTTTTCGTTATGTAGGCAGTGTTCAGAATGTGACCAGGCAGGGAGCAGTGACATGGAAGCAGACATGGCCATGGAAACCTTACCAGATGGAACCAAACGATCAAGGAGGCAGATTAAAGAACCGGTGAAATTTGTTCCACAGGATATGCCTCCAGAACCCAAGAAGATTCCAATAAGAAACACGGTAATTTTTTTCCCCCATTTATCATAATCGTCACAGAAATCTGAGGCCAAAATTTAAGAGGTGAGAAAGACGAAGGGTGAACATATACTCAGGAGTCAAAGGAAGAAACCAGTATATTGCTATTGGTCATTCTTAAGAGTTATTGTTTTACATTATGAAATATACCATACATACATGAGAATTTATGTTTTATGTATTCAACTTAAAGCACAATAATAATGAATGTCCACTATATCCACCGACCTGCTTCAAAAATCGAACATTACCAGGGGCGCCTGGGTGGCTTGGTTGTTAAGTGTCTGCCTTCAGCTCAGGGCGTGATCCCAGCGTTCTGGGATCAAGCCCCACATCGGGCTCCTCCACTGGGAGCCTGCTTCTTTGTCTCCCATTCCCCCTGCTTGTGTTCCCTCTCTCACTGGCTGTGTCTCTTTCTGTCAAATAAATAAATAAAATCTTAAAAAAAAAAAAAAAAAAAAAGAACATTACCAAAGGCTTTGATGTCCCCTGTGAATCCTTGGTAATCACATTCTTATCTATGTAGCACAGAGGTTACCTCCATCCTCAACTTTTTATATTTCTCATTTCTTCTTTTTTTAAATAATTAATCTCCAAATGTGTGTATTCATAAGTAACACATAGTTTTGTGGGTTTTGAATTTTGTATGAATGGAGTCAGACTTTTTCTTTTGTTATTTGATACTTTAACCCATTGATTTGATTCATAAATACTGATCTGTGTAGTTATAATTCATTTATATTCACGGATGTGTAGTTTTTTATTAAAGGAATAGATCATATATTTTGTTCTGTAGATTGGCAGTTTTGTTTCCATCTTTTTCCTTTTGTAAACAACCCTGTTTTAAATATTTTGTAGCTGTCTCCTGCAGCATGGTAACAAGGAGTTAGGGTATATACCAAGGTGCTCATTTGCTTAGTTACTGGGTTGTGCATCTTCAGCTTTGCTAGGTAATTCCGGTGTGTTCCAAACCAGTTCACACTCATAGCAATGAATAATCTAACTGTTGCTCCCCAGACTTGTTGTGTCCAATATTTTAATACTATCCAGTGCGGTACATGTAAAATAGTATATCATTTTATTTTGCATTTCCCTCAGTATTAATGACTTTGAGTATCTATATATTTGGTAAGTTGTATTTTTCTCTTCTAGGAAATGTAAATGCAATTCTTCTCCAGTTTTTCTATGAGATTGTTAGTTTCTCAATAAAAATTTTTTGAGGTTAGAGTTTAAAGAACTTCTTCCAGGAGGCATTTATATTTGTTACTACCAGGTACCTGGGAGATCTACCAACTTAAGACCATTTTAAATAAATTTGGTGTATGTGCCTTTTCCATTACGCAAGTGGTATGAATTTCTGCCCCAAACAAATTCTTAGGGGAGGCATTTTTTACTTTCTTACCTTGAAACAAGGTAGACACTTTTCAAAAATCTGCCTCCCTGAAGGAGATGTAGATACTTTTTGGATTAGTTGTCATCCTTTGTTTTGTTACCTCTTTAGTTTTAGAGAGTTTTTGCTTTTTTCCTGGAAGTAACAGCTTTCTCAAAAATGTTCTTTAATCTGTAGTAACCATATTTAATCTAATCACTGAAGAGATCTTATTTAAGAGAAGTCACCTAGAGTATTTCATTCAGCTTTGTGTTATGGCCTTATTTGAAATTGATGACCCAGATATGGAAATTGCCTCTTAGATAATTTAAATAGTTGATTTTTAGTACTCTAAATTGATCAACTTGAAATTGTTTTATTTATAATTCCCACTAGTTTAAAACATTTTTTTAGGCCTCATGAATATATTTTGTTTACAAATGAACTAAAGAGAATTTTCCTTCTTTAAATAAGCCTGCTTATTTCTATTTCTAATATACTTTCTGTAACTTCGATGCCAATATCTGCAACTATTAAGATCTTAGAGAAAAACTATTCATGTGTCTATGTGTACAAAGATTATCCTTTTATGAAATATTTTCTTTCTTTATTGTTTAAAGAAATCTTTAGGCCCAGTGTTATTATCCTTAACTTTGGAGTTATATATAGAGGGGAAATTTCATACCTATTATAGTGATATCTATGTGCCCATATTTAATATTACTTAAGATGAAAGATGATCCTATATTTTTCTAATTTACTTGTTTGCTCTTCCAGCCTAGAATTATAAGGAAGCTTTTAAATTTTCTAGCTTAGTCCTATTCTTTTTACTTTATTCTTTGTCTCTTGTTTTCTTGTGTAAAAGTCTTAGTCTTCTTATAGATATGGGTGGGTAAAACACAAAAGAATTCCACGGCCAGTAATTTTAGGAAATATAATATGATTATTTTCTCTCATGGATGAATTCAAATATATATTGAAGATCTGAGAAACACTACTGTTCAGAAAAATGGTTAACTTTTTTTCTAGCTTATCAAAGAGTACTTTATTCAAGACCCATTTTTTTATTGTACCGTAGAGTTCTGGGTGATAGGGTTTGGAAATGGTGTTCTAGAGGCCATGAATTACTTGTATCAGGATCTTCTGGGGTGTTTGTTGAAATGTAGGTTTTGGACTCATTCTAGAGCTAGTGAATTAGAATTAGGGGTTGGGTTGAGCAGACTTCTTAGGTGTTATCTCATGCAGACTAAAGTTTGAAAATAACTATCTACATAATATTTATGATTATTACTCTTACTCTTTTCCTTCCTTCTTCCCTCCCTTCCCCCCATCAATCCATACAGCAATTCAGAAAACCTTTGATGAGAATGTTCAATTGGTCAGGTACCTGATCAAGGAACGTAAGAATGAGAGATGCAGAAGAGAGTGATTCAGTCATCTTGATCTTGATCTTACCATTTAGGCTGAGTTTCTATTGTTATCTTAATTTTTATCTTATTTCTGTTTCAGTGTTGTATTAACATTTTGAATTATTAGACAGCATGGTTAAAAATGAGGCAGTCTACTTTCTTTTCTTAGCATACTGTTAATTATGGGAATCCAGGTACCTAACTGCCAACTCATTTGTATAACCAAGTATCTTTCATAATAAATAAGTGATTTATCTCTCCCTTTGTTTAATTTTTTAATTGTTGTTCCTAGTATCTTCCTACTTATACTTTTTATTTTAGTACATATATTACATCTTTGGACATTCTAGCCTTAAATTTCTTATAATAATTCTTGCTTTTGTTAGTTTTTATTTTTCCTGTCATTATTGATCAAAGTGTACTTCATTTCACAATAGTCATATTGCTCTATCAAAATTTTCAAGAAAATTTACCTTTGTGATGTAGGGAATTCATGACATACATCCTAAGCTTTAATTTCTCATTTCAAAATAATATATCACTTAATAAAACTGTTAAAATGATAATTCGTTCTACAGCTTTCTATCCATTTCTGTTAAGTTCCTTTGGGTTATAGTACTAGCACAGTTTTTAGAAAAGTTTGGGCTATTTCATGCTAGTAAAATGATTTTTCCCTTATTTCAAAAATCTATTTTGTGGGATATGTGAATTGGTATTCTGTTAGAATAATTTTATTTTTAAAATTCAGACTTTTATAGTATGATTAAGCATATAGCACTTTTATCTTTTTTTTTTTAAAGGACTTTTGCTATTGAGTTGTCTCTAAGAACCATCAAAAATATAAAATGATCACGGCTGCCATAGATTGAAGTCCCATTTTTATTGAACGTATTTTCTTCCCCCTGCTACTACTTTCTTACCTTTTATACTTTATATCTTTATGTTTAAAAGTAACATCATGGTAGTAGTAAAGAAGCAAAAGAGGGAAGGAAGGGATTTACATGTTGAAATATTTGAGTAAATCCTGGTATGTTGCTACTCAATGAATTTAACTTCTGTTTATCCATACTGCTAATAAACCCAACCATCCTATTATTTTGTCTTTCTTCCTACTATTCAATCATTGGATATTTTACTTCATTATTTTCTTCAAAGTATAGTAAGTCAGAAGAGGACATGAGGGATTAGCCTACTTTTATCTGAGACTGTTTAATAGTGATAATATCTAATATTTATTGAGGACTCATCATATGCCAGACACTGTACTAATCCTCTGGCCTACTCGCCCTTTAAAAAAAATAAGTTAGTATTTGACTGTTATAACACCTATTTTACTCAAAATGAAACTGAGATGCAGAAAGCTTGAGTAACCTACCTATGATCTTACAGATAGTAAGCAGAATAGGACTTAAACTCAGTGTGAATTAATGATCTGTGGTTGTTTTTTGTTTGTTTGTTTGTTTGTTTGTTTTAAGGTCTGTAGAAATTTAGTTGTACAAATGGAGTTGTAAAACATTTGGTTTTTAGGTAGCATAGTTGGGAATGTGTCATGGATAGCACAGTGCTATCCATGGTAAGGTGGTCACATATCCACTTATTAACTTGCATACCTGAGTTTGTTCACATTAAATATAAGATTCAACACTCCTTTTCTTTGCACTTTCGGTTGAGTGTGAAGTGTTTCTCTCCCCCCTGCAAGCTTGTACAAGACCATTGGTGTCACTCCTCTCAATCACAGTGCAGTAGTGTAGGAGTTAAAATGTTTGAAGGTTATTCTACCTTGAGGAAATGGATATTAAAAAAAAAAAAAATAGAAGCAGCAAATCTGTAAGTACACTGATAGCATGTGTATATATTAGCCACCAGTATATGTTTATTTTGTTATTCTATGTTGGTTTGCTTTTTTTCCCTCTAAATTGTGAGTACAATGAAACTTGCTGTAGAAAAAAAGAGTGCAGGCTTTGGTATTGGCAGTGAAGATGGAGAAGTACATAGTGGTTTTTGTGTTTCCTAACTAGTTCCTCCAACTCTACCTAAAACATTTGGCTTATTGCATCTCAGCTTTTTTGATTAAGCAACAAATATCTTTTTGATTTGTTCATTTGATTTGATCAGTGTTAAGAGAGATGGGCCCATGGACTCAATTTTTGTGCTCCAGTGCCTGCTTTGTGCCAATAAGGCCGCTATTAGAAGAATAGCATCCACTTTTTCCTGCTGACAGGCAATTTCCATTTATCATAGCCAGAGAGTGCAATGGGGAATAGAACACTTCAGCAAGGCTTACTATATTTTTATTATTTAGATACTGAGGAAACTCATTTTTCATTTTATTCTACTCTGATTTCTTTAATAAGAATTTATAGAAGTCTGAATGAATACAGCATATTTTGAGACAGTAGATCCAATAAGATATAGATGTTTTCAAAGTAAGTAGTCCCAGTATTGCTTTTTTTCCCTAATTTTTTGCAACGCAAAGATGATAAAAGATTAGCCAGAAAAGTTACTTGAAAAAAATGACAGCACTAATAAAAATTTTTTAAAAATTTTAAAAAAGAAAAAAATGATAGCACTAAAGACTTGGTGTTAAAAGAGCTATTTTTAAGTTGTAAGAATGAAAATACTGTATTTTCAGAAAATATTCCTCCTGTACAAACACGGATATTCTCTCTGATTCATATTTTCATGTTATCTCATATTTAATTGTTAGGTTACCATTATTTTTAAAAATTTATTCTGAACGTTAGAATTATTTTTAAAGTAAATGTTAACTATGAAAGTAATATGTGAATATTTTTTTGTTATGAGAAATTCAAAAAGTGTAAAGTCTCCTTTGACTTTCCTCCCAACATTACCCTTCCCCAGCCCAATTCACATGCTTTGAATCTACCTGTATTATAAGGGTATGTATTTTGAACTTTATCTGACATTTCTTTTGGCATATCTGTCAAAAAATAAGAAAAAAGTGATTGTGAGTCATATGGAAAAGTAATATGGGCACGGTTCAAGAAACATGGAAATAATGAAGTATCAATAAGTAAAAGGGGAATGATCTGGTTTTAGAAAATTCTTCACATATTGTTCCCTGCTCCAGGAATATAACTTTGTAACATCATCTTAGATTGGCTCACAAATATCCCATCTTCAGTATTTCAGTCTCTCAGGAACCATATTCTCTTTTTTATTACTGGGCACAAATAGGAGGACTAAGTCTGAAGAAAAAGGGTTGAAAAGCATAGTTTCATTTAACCATTTTCTGTTATTTACTTTGTATTTTATATTGTCATTACTATGCTATGAAGTAGTTACAAATGTCATTACCATTTTATAGTTGAGAAACTGAGGCAAAGCATTTCAGTAACTTGCCTAAGGACATAGCATCTTCTAAGTGGTAGAGCCAGGAATCAAACTAAGGTAGCTTCTGAGGCCAAACTTTTAAATGCTTCATTAGGCTGCTTTTCCAGGCAAGATTCCAGTGATGGTTCCTGGCACCTGTCCTTGGGCCAGAATCACAGGCTTCTCATACTTTCAGCAGCTTAGTGGCTAAAGGTTTGGTCAGGAAAATAGAATTCATTCTGTGGGGAATTAAGGACTTATACTACTGTTGGCATAGCCGGGGTTTCACCATACGTCAAGGGGTTCTGGCGAATATCAGAAAAATTGTCAATGAAATATCTATCCTAAAGCACTGAGTAGGTGGTAGGAGCTGATACCAGGTCAGAGAATTTGACAGTGAAGATCTCAGCCCAGAGAGCACTGTGGTGTGGATAGAAAAATGAGAATTTGTGGGGAAGTCTGCAAAGCCTACCAGGACTGTGAAATGGGAGCTGATGGAAAGGTCTAGAAGGCTGCAGCCTGTGAAAAAGCGAAACATCTGACTCTCATGACCTCCAGAGTAAAATGGCCTTCACTTAATGTTTCAAATCTGAGGTTACAAATATGGAACCATAGACAGAAGGCGAGAGGGAGGACTTTGGGAAATTAAGTAATTAAATTTAAGTAACTCTTCTGTTTACTCAATTAGAAATATCTTGTTTATAGATATGACTTATAATTTTGCTTTAGAAAGTATCCATTAATGTACTGATATTTTCCTCTCTAGGACATTTTCTTTGTAGCATTATTCCCTTTAAAAAAGTAGAAGATGGTACAAAGTCAATTTCTTGAGTGTTTTAGATAGCATCAAAACCTGTAAGAGATAGCATAGTGTGTGGTGGAAAGTACCAGGACTAGCAAGCACATGGTAGATTTGAATTGTACTTCCTACTCTGCCAATAACCCTTGTGTGGCCTTGGGTTAGTACTTTACCTTGTTTATACTCAGTATCTTCATTTATAAAATAAATTAGATAATTGGCAGTCCTTTCTACAACTAAAAGTCTCATCTTAATTCACATTTGCATGTATTATTTTATCTTTAACACTACTGGGGGAGCCTGGGTGGCTCAGTCAGTTAAGTGTCTGCCTTTGGCTCAGGTCACGATCTCAGGGTCCTGGGATTGAGCCCCTCATCAGACTCCCAAGCTCAGTGGGGAGTCTGCTTCTCCCTCTCCCTCCCCCCTCACCCTCTCACTCATATTCTCTCATGCTTTCTCTCTGTCTCAAATAAATACATAAAATCTTAAAAAAAAAAACACTCTTGATTAGAGGGTTAAAGTACACACATTGTTATTAAAAGAATCTAGGATGGTAATACTTTATAATTAGGCTCATGACATGTAATAAAAATTGTTTTATTTTTCAAGACTATATTTGTTGATAATCTTACTTTTTCCCTTTCTGGAAGTTACCTTTATTATAATTACTGTTCTTCTAAAAAAATTTTATGAATGCATCCAGCAGACACTTTTCAACAAATGAGCTACCAGATGTGTATACTGTATATTGACTTGTTTCTAAGATTTTATTTTTTTGAAATTGTCCTTTTGCTTACTTTCAAAGTGACATTTGATTGTTTTACTTAGCCAATTTCATACTGACTTCTTTATGATAGTAACTTTTCAAAGACAAAATATTGCTTGACGATAATAGAAACGTGCTTTCTCACTTTATGAACACCTTTTACCATATTATTGTTGTAAGGCTGAGTAGGCAGGGGGTGAGGCAGATGCTAAAGGAAACCGTACAATTGAGACTATCCCACTAATGAATTAAATATTAAGGATTATCATTGATTCAGTTTATTTTTAAAGGAAGGCATGAATAGACTTTTAAAAATGACTTCCTTTGCCTTATATTGTTTTTCATTTTTTTTATTCTCCTTGCATCTAAGAGCAACTCTTCTTATAACATTCAACTTCTTTGTAAATCAATCTTCCTTTCTTTCTTTCTTTCTTTCTTTCTTTCTTTCTTTCTTTCTTTCTTTCTTTCTGTAAAATATACACAATTTTTTATATGGTCAGCCATGTCAAATAATTTATTAAATATTTCCTCTGGATCCCTTTCTCCTCCAGCTCTAATTGAATTGGTTTTTCTGTGTCATCCTTGGACTTTGCTTCATCATCATCATGGGACTTCCTTTTAAACTTTCATAGATGGAATTTTTTGTTGCTTGCATTTAATTTTTTTTTTTCTTCATTTAGTCCCTTATCTTGATGGGACAACATCTTCAGGGATTTATTTGGTAAAGGTTAGAGGTAAATTTTTGAGATCGTACATATCTGAAAATTAATTTTTTATGCTCAATAATATGACTGTGTATAAAATATTACATTTTTTTTTTTAAGTACCACTTGACTGACTCCTGGCTGTCAGTATTGCTTTCTGCTTTTAAAACTCATTTTGTCCTCTGTCTGGAAACACCTGGTGTTTTATTTTCTCTTTTTTCAGTGTATTCACTGGTATGGTTCAGTACCTTTGTTGGTGTGATACATTTTTATTCATTCCTGGGAGCTTAGTGAGTCCTTTCTGTCTAGAAACTCATGTATTTTAGTTCTGATGCATTAGTTTTTGTTATTTCTTTGGTAATTTTTCTCTTTCTCTTTTTCTGGAACTTCTCATTGTATTTTGGTGCTGCTAGACTAGTTCTCTAATATTTTTTTTTAAATATTTTATATATTTATGTCAGAGAGAGTACAAGCACGGGAATTAAGGAGCAGAGCAGGCAGAGGAGGCAGAGCAGGCAGAGGGAGAAGCAGGCTCCCCACTGAGCAAGGAGCCTGATGCAGGGCTCCATCCCAGGACCCTGAGATCATGACCTGAGCTGAAGGCAGACGCTTAACTGACTGAGCCACCCAGGCATCCCTCTAATAATTTTTTCTATCATACTCATTTCTTTCTTGCTTGCTTTCTTGCTTTTTTTTTTTTAATAATTTTAATTTTGTTATATTAGTCACCATACAGTACATCCCCAGTTCTTGATGCAGTGTTCCATGATTCATTATTTGCACATAACACCCAGTGCACTATGCAATATGTGCCCTCCTTAATACCCATCACCAGCCTATCCCAGTCCCCCACCCCTCTGAAGCCCTTAATTTGTTTCCCAGAGTCCACAGTCTCTCATGGTTCATTCCCTCTTCTGTTTTACCCCCCCCTTCATTGTTCCCTTCCTTCTCCTACCGATCTTCCTATTTCTTATGTTCCATAAATGAGTGAAACCATATGATAATTGTCTTTCTCTGCTTGACTTATTTCACTTAGCATAATCTCCTCCAGTCCCGTCCATGTTGCTGCAAATGTTGTGTGATCGTTCTTTCTGATGGGTGAGTAATATTCCATTGTATATATGGACGACATCTTCTTAATCCAGTCATCTGTTGAAGGGCATCTCAGCTCCTTCTATGATTTAGCTATTGTGGACAATGCTGGTACGAACATGGGGTGCATATGGCCCTTCTCTTCACTACATCTGTATCTCTGGAGTAAATACCCAGTAGTGCAATTGCTGGATCATAGGGTAGCTCAATTTTTAACTTTTTAAGGGACCTACATACTGTTTTCCAAAGTGGCTGTACCAACTTGCATTCCCACCAAGAGTGTAACAGGGATCCCCTTTCTCCACATCCTCTCCAACAATTGTTGTTTCCTGCCTTGTCAGTTTTTGCCGTTCTAACTTGTGTAGGGTGGTATCTCAAGGTGGTTTTAATTTTAATTTCCCTGATGGCTAATGATTTTGAACATTTTTTCATGTGTCTGTTAGCCATTTGTATGTCTTCATTGGAAAAGTGTCTGTTCATATCTTCTGCCCATTTTTTTATTTGATTATTTGTTTCTCATGTATGGAGTTTGAGAAGTTCTTTGTAGATCTTGGATACTAGTCTTTTATCTGTAGTGTCATTTGCAAATATCTTCTCCCATTCCGTGGGCTGCCTCTTAGTTTTTTTGACTGTTTCCTTGGCTGTGCAGAAGCTTTTTATCTTGATGAAGTCCCACAAGTTCATTTTTTCTTTTGTTTCATTTGCCTTTGGAGATGTGTCATGAAAAAAGTTGCTGTGGCCGATGTCAAAGAGGTTGCAGCCTATGTTCTCTAGGATTTTGATGGATTCCTGTCTCACATCGAGGTCTTTCATCCATTTGGAGTTTATCTTTGTGTATGGTGTGAGAGAGTGGTCAAGTTTCAT
>NW_024425563.1:61834590-61919586 GCF_017311325.1 Ursus maritimus | reverse complement strand
TCTTGAGCAGGATGGTTCTTAGTTTCCAAGTGTTTGAGTTTCTTCCAAATTTTTCCTTGTGATTGAGTTCCAGTTTCAAAGCATTGTGGTCTGAGAATATGCAGGAATAATCTGTCTTTTGGTGTCAGTTGAGATCTGTTTTGTGACCCAGTATATGGTCTATTCTGGAGAAAGTTCCATGTGCATTCGAAAAGAATGAGTATTCTGTTGTTCTGGGGTATAGTGTTCTATATATATATCTATGAGGTCCATCTGGTGCAGTATGTCATTCAAAGCTCTTGTTTCTTTGTTGATTTTCTGCTTAGGTGATCTGTCTAATGCTGAGAGAGGAGTGTTGAGGTCCCCTAGTCTTAACATATTATTATCTATATGTGTTTTTATTCTGGTTAAGAGTTGGCTTCTGTATCTAGCTGCTCCCCTATTGGGGGCATATATATTTATAATTATCATATCCACTTGTTGGATACATCCTTTAAGAATAATATAGTGTCCTTCTGTATCTCTAACAACAGTCTTCAGTTTAAAATCTAATCTGTCTGATATAAGAATTGCTACCCTAGCTTTCTTTTGAGGTCCATTTGCGTGAAAGATGGTACTCCATCCCCTTACTCTCAGTCTGAATGCATCTTTAGAGTTCAGAATGAGTCTCTTGTAGACAGCAAATGGATGAGTCATGTCTTTTTATCCAGTCTGCTGCAGCATGTGGCGTTTATGGGAGCAGCATTTAGGCCATTCACACATTGAGAGTGATTATTGAGAATCTAGATTTTAATGATGTCATGTTGCCTGTGAAGTCTTTGTTTCTATAGATTGTAAATTTCTGTTCTGTATCACTCTTGGGGCCTTTTTACTTTTATAGAACCCCCCCTTAATATCTCATGTAGGGCTGGTTTGGTGGTTACGAATTCCTTCAGTTTCTGCCGATCCTGGAAGGTCCTTATCTCTCCATCAGTTCTGAATGACAGCCTTGCTGGATAAAGGATCCTTGGCTGCATGTTCTTCTCAGATAGAGCTTTGAAAATATCATGCCAGCCCTTCTCTCTGTAGACAGGTCTGACGTTTTTCTGATATTTTCCCCTCTGTATGTAAGGATTTTCTTCCCCCTGGCCGCTTTTAATACTGTATCCTTGTATCTGATATTTGCAAATTGCACTATGACGTGACATGGTGTAGGTCTGTTCTCATTGACCTTGGGAGGGGTCCTCTCTGCTTCTTGGACACGAATGCTTCTTTCCTTTGCCAGATTAGGGAAGTTCTCAGCTACAATTTCTTCAAATATCTCTTCTAGACGTCTCTCTTTCTCCACCCCTCAGGGATGCCAATGATTCTGACATCGGAACATTTCATTGAGTCAGTAATCTCCCATAACCTACATTCTTGAGATTGGATTTTTTTGAGCCAAGTTTCTGTTTTAACTTTCTCTTCTATCATCCCATCCTCCAATTCACTAATTTGTTCTGCCTCATTTACCCTGGCTATCAGAATGTCTAGTTTAGACTGCATTTGATTCATAGCATTTTTAATTTCTGCCACATTCACTCTCATTTCCGCCCTTAGAGATTCTATATTCTCGTTAATATTTTTGTTAATATTTTTATCAAGTCTACACATCATCTTGACCATTGTTACTCTGAACTCCATTTCTGACATTTTGGTTACATCTGTATCCATCAGTTCTGTGGCAGAGGCCACAGACTCGTTATCTTTTCTTTCCTGGGGGGATTTCTCCTCCTCGTCATTCTGATGAGGAGAGGTTGCGGGGATGCCCAGAGCCCAAATTATTGACCAGGACCCAGGCAGTGTGCACTTGTTTTATAGGGACCTTAGGGATGTGGGCTTCTTGATTTTTCAGCCTGCCTTCTGGGGGAGGGGCCTGCCATTCTGATACTCAGGCAACCCTGTTTGGGTAGAGTCGCCCTGTCCCCTGCAAGGGGGGATGGGGATGGGCACAATGTGAGCTGGTATTTCCGAGCTTTTGTTCTCTGGTGGCTTTCCCTGGCGGTTTGCTGTGACTCGTCTGAGAGTCAGAGCAGCAGTGGCCATAGCCTAGCCTCTGTCTCAGAACAGAGAGATCGCAGTCCACTCTCCACTGAGCTCTCTTGGCCACTTTAACTGTTTCTGTTGGTGCTGCTAAAACCCTGCAGCAGCCCGGGTTGTGCACCCCACAGCCGCTCTCCCAGCCCTCACTTACAAGGTCAGCAAGTCTCTGTCCTTTGTGCTTCTAACACCGCCAGCTCCCCCGGTTTCCGCGCACGCTCTCGAGATGCCTGTTTCAGTGTGGTTCGCGGGCGCTCCGGAGCACCGGTTTTCAGTCTGGTTGGGCATGCACTCCTGAGCTCCCGGTATCAGTCTGGTTCCAGTGAGCGCTCCCAGTTCCTGTTTTCAGTCTGGTCAAGTGCGTGTGCTCCCGAGCTCTCGGTTTCAGTCTAGTTCGAGTATGCATTCCAAAGCTCCGGTTTTCAGTTTGGACGCTTGCGCGTTCCCAGGCTCACGGTGTCAGTCTTCTCCCTCGCGGGTGCCGGTCCATGAGTCTGGCCCGCTCCCCAGTGCAAGTGGCTACTGCTGCCCAGCGCCCGTGCGCATCAGCTCCCTCCCCCTTCTGTTTATCTTCCAATATCTGTACGGGATTCACATCTCCCCACTTCGTACCTCAGTATTCAGCGCTGGAGATGTTCTTTGTAGAGATCCAGATGTATCTTCCTGCGTCTCAGGCTGATTCTGTGGGTTTTCAGGATGGTCTGGTAGATATCCAGCTCGACTCGGGACCAGCTAAAAAAGGATCTCCTCCTCCACCGCCATCTTTTCTCCTCCTTGCAGAAAGCAGTTGCTTTTCTGTTCATAGAGTTTCTGCTACTCTTTTCTTTGTTCTCCAGTTGCATTCATAGATATTCAGAATGGTTTGGTAGCTCTCTAGCTGAATTCCTGGGACCAGACGAACTTTAGGTCTCCTGCTCCTCTGCCATCTTGGAATCAATCCTGTTTCTTTCCTTCCTTCCTTCCTTCCTTCCTTCCTTCCTTCCTTCCTTCCTTTCTTTCTTTCTTTCTTTCTTTCTTTCTTTCTTTCTTTCTTTCTTAACTTCTGGGAGATTTTCTCACCTTTATATTCCAACTCTTTTACTGAATTTCTGATTTGGGGATGCATGTGTACTTTCATTGTTCCTTTTTCTTTTAATAACAGATGCTCTTATTTCATGATGACAAAAACTTCTTTTACCTCTTTAGGAATATTCATTGTAATTACTTCTCAGTTTCTTTTAATATCCTTCATTGTCTTTGTTTCCTGTGGATTACCTAATTCTGTTCATGTTTGTCTCTTTCATATCAAAGCTTTCAGATGACTGGCGATCTTAGATGTCCACTCATATATTTATTTAATAGTAATTAAGTTTATGTGATGCTGTTTTCCCTATAGGGGTGATTTTATGATTGGGGCTTTTTTTTTTTTTTTTTTTTTTTTTTGAGAGCATCTTAAATGTCAGTATCTGTAGTTTTTTCCACATCAATTCAGTAGAAGTATCCTCTTATGTCCTAACTGGTAGGTATAATGTTGACTGTCAGACCTCTGAACAGGTGAGGAGAAGGGAGCTAAAAACCTCACAGTTCAGAAAGCAGAATTCCATGTAAACTGTATAATTTCTCTTTGCTACATTACTGCTCCCTTCTCTGTGCCTGATAATCTATCCTCTAGAGTCTGTCTGGTTTTTTTCTCCAGAGGATAGGCCTCCTGTGTCTGGTGGGAGAGGAGTAATCTCTTGACAGTATAGGGAAGGAGTGAAATCCCTTATACCTTTATGTTACTGAATTTTGACCCAAAGTAGCATTTTATTTCCTACCTATATAGTGATTTCCACAGTGTGGTAAGTGGAATAATGGCCCTCCAAAGATGTCCATGTCATAATCCTCAGAACCTGTAAATATGTTCTCTTACATAGCAAAAGGAACTTTGCAGGTATGACTAAAGTTATGGACCTTGAGATGGAAGGTTAACCAGAGTTGTCCATGTGGGTCCAGTCTAATCACATAAGTACTTAAAAGAAGAGGACCTTTCCTGGCTGTAAGTAAGAGGGAGATGTGGCTATAGACACTGGGTCAGAAAGTTGCAGCATTGCTGCACCGGAAGATGAAAGAAGGAGGCCATGAGAAGGAATATTGACGCCCTCTAGAAGATAGTAAAGTCAAGTAAACTGATTCTTCCCTTAGAGCTCCCGCCCTGAAAGAATTGCAGCCCTGCGAGCACCTTAATTTTAACCTAGGGACACCCATGTCAGAACTGTAAGGTAGTGCATTTGTTTTGTTTTAAGCCACTGAGTTTATGATAATTTGTTACAGCAGTAATAGGAACTAATATAGAGTAACTTGTACATTTCTTTTCACATTTAAAATTAAAATGGGACAATTATTTATAAAACTGTGTTTTTACTTGAAGCCATGCATGTTGGAAACGAATGACACATTCCTTCATATTTTTGAAAAGTTCCAGTAGTACAGTAGTTTATTCATACTCACTTAAATGTTTTATATATCATTAAATGATGTACAGTCAGTAGGTGAATTTTATAGTGCTTAATTTGTTTTTTCAGCACTGATGGATGTTGAAATAATTTTGAAAGGCATTTTAGTTTTTTTTTTTTTAAGATTTATTTATTTATTTATTTATTTATTTATTTATTTATTTATTCGACAGAGATAGAAACAGCCAGCGAGAGAGAGAACACAAGCAGGGGGAGTGGGAGAGGAAGAAGCAGGCTCATAGCGGAGGAGCCTGATGTGGGGCTCGATCCCATAACGCCGGATCATGCCCTGAGCTGAAGGCAGACGCTTAACCGCTGTGCCACCCAGGCGCCCCAAGGCATTTTAGTTTTATTTAGGTGTAAGTTAAATATAAAAATTAATCATTAATGCGGTATTGGTAAATTGGTTCATTATTCTTTAAAGTTTGCTATAGGGACGCCTGGGTGGCTCAGTCGTTAAGCGTCTGCCTTCGGCTCAGGGCGTGATCCTGGAGTTCTGGGATCGAGCCCCACTCAGGCTCTTCTGCTGGAAGCCTGCTTCTTCCTCTCCCACTCCCCCACTTGTGTTCCCTCTCTCCCTGGCTGTCTCTATCTCTGTCAAATAAATAAATAAAATCTTAAAAAAAAAAAGTTTGCTACAATTAAAATTAACTTGATCAACTTATGGCTGATGATTTTTTTTTATAACAACTTTATTGAGGTATAATTCACATACCATGCAATTCACTCATTTAAAGTTTTATAATTTAGTGGTTTTTAGTAAATTCATAGAGTTGTACAGGCATTACCACAGTTAATTTTAGAATATTTTTATTATTGTGGCCCCCCCCCACCCTGAATTCCCACCAGAATCCCTATACCCATTAGCAGCGACTCCATTCTCTACTCTCCCAACCCCAGGCCTTGGCAACTATTAATTTATTTTTCGTCACTGTATGTTTGCCTATTTTGGACATTCCATATAAATAGAGTAATGTAGGAGTGCCCGGGTGGCTCAGTCAGTTATGCATCTGCGTTCGGCTCAGGTCATGATCTCAGAGTCCTGGGATCAAGCCCCACATTGGGCTCTCTGCTCAGTAGGGAGTCTGCTTCTCCCTCTCGCTCTGTGCACATGTGCTCTTTCTTTCTCTCTCAAATAAATAAACCCTTTTTAAAAAATGGAATAATATAATATGTGGTGTTTTATGACTGGATTTTTTTCACCTAGCATAGTATTTTCAGGATTTATTCATGTTATGGCATGTGTCAGTACTTCATTTCTTTTGATTTTTGTATAGTACTCCATTTTATGGCTATACCAAATTTTTAAATTCATCCATTCATCTGTCACTTGATGGACATTTGTGTGTTCGTTTTTGTTTTTCACCTTTTGGCTGTTACAAATCATGCTGCTATGAATATTCATGTGCAAGCTTTTGTGTGAACGTGAGTTTTTCACTTATTTTGGTTGTATTCCTAGGAGTGGAATTGCTGGGTCTTATGGTAACTCTAATTTTAGCATTTGAGAAACTGCCAGACTGTTATTTAAACTGGCCATATAATTTTCTATTCTCACCAGCAGTGTATGAGGACCCAAGTTTTTCTACATACTCACTAACATTTATTATTGTCTGTCCTTCTGATATAGTAATTCTAGAGGGCATAAACTGGTATCTCATTATGGTTGATTTGTATTTCTTTGCTGGCTAATGACACTGATTATATTTTAAAAAGAAAAATATGGTACACCCCCTTTCCCTCTCTTTCATCTGTGCCATGTAACAGTGCTAAAATGATGTTTCTAGTTGGACTCTTACACAAATGAAAAATGACTGAGATTACACATCTGTTGTAAAGCTTTAAGTAATCCTCTATTATTATTTCCCTCATCCCTAATTTTAGTTTGTATGAGCTAAGCAAGCAAAACCTAATGTGATAACGTGATGAAATTCCGAACAGATACTCTGGGAAATAATTGGAAGATTATTGCCAGGCACTTGGGTGGCTCAGTCAGTTAAGCATCTGCCTTTGGCTCAGGTTATGATCCCAGGGTCCTGAGATCGAGCCCCACTTAAGACTTCCTGCTCAGCGGAGAGTCTGCTTCTCCCCCCGCCGCCCACAAATAAATAAATAAAATCTTAAAAAAGAAAAATGATTATTGCCGTGGCACTATTTTCTTTTGCTACCCTTATCACAATTGGAATTATTTTTTTTGTATGTTGTTAGTTTAGTAAATGAACAGAGACCTTTTACGTAATAGAGACCTGGCTATTTACTTCAAATATTTAAACTTTCATTACGTGAATGCTAGGTTAAGTTCAGACAGTAAAACGGACCAACAATTAGAATTGCCTTACTGTGGTACATGGCTGCCTCATTCTTTGGAATAGTTGAAGCTATATGACTATCAGGGATATTTTATGAAGAATTTTCCGAATTGGGTAAAGAGAAGGGATTATATGAACTAATACTTAATTTTAAGATGTATGTGAAATAAACATGATTAAATCCCAGTTCCTTTGACCTCAGTATCTTATGGATCCTTCTTTACATTCCTAGTGTAATAGCCATTTTATTGTCACAATTATCAAGTGGCATAGTTACGCACATACATCTTGCCTTCACTTAAAATTCCAGTATCTTACTTGGATCTTATATTTAGTCATTTTAGTAATGCTTTTGCTACCATCCTTGATTCTTTCATTCTCTTGCCATTCCGAATTCTTTTTTTTTCCATTCCTGCCTGAGAGTTACCAGTTAAATGTGTTTTTTGAGAATTTTTTGTGGTTATTAGGCATTTTCTCTGTACCCGTCTTTAGGATGAATGTTGAGTTTTACATCCTTATTAATGGTACTAAAAATGACCCCTAAATTTAAGAACAATTTTGACTATAGTTGAGATTTTTAAAGATCTGAGTACTATTTTATTTTTATGTTTCACCTTGGTTGCACTTACCATATTTATAAATAATTATTCATGTAATTAATTGGTATCTGTAGGCTCATGGACATTAACTCCCATGTGAATAGGAACTGTCCAGTTTACTACTATATGTCTGTTGTCTTCTACAGGGTTTGGTTCACAGAAAGTATTTAGTATTCCACAGTTCTTTCTATCTTTCACTGTGGCTGTACATCTGAAGCTAGTGTACTTTGGAAGAGTCTTTTTTCTAGCTTCTTACTGTTAGGAAGGGAATTGGTCTTTTTCTCCTTATATATTAATCATAATTCATTGGCGAAACTATAGAATTACTCAAAGGCAGCCTGGGATAATTTTGTGTAAGTGTCTGTTATTTAGACATTTTCTCTGCATTATTTTTTCTGTGGAAACTTTTCACTTGCTTTTATGCAAGGTAATTACTTTTGAAGAAAATATAAATTAGCTTACCTGTGTCCCTTTTGAAGTTATTTTAAAATTGATGTTTGTACTTTTTTACATATTTTCTAATAACTTTAATGTAACTTGAAAGCTTTCAGATTTTCTTTTTGTTTTCTTTACACTTTATGTTATCTAGTGACTTTTCATCTTCTATACAAGTGCCAAAGGACTTATTGAGACCTATCTTCTCAAAGTCTTTTACACACATGCATCATCTTCTACTCTCTTTGAAGTTGTACATCATTTTTCCCATCTCTTACTGTTTTATTTTGTTTTCTAGATCTCCTTTTTTGGGAAAATAAATGCAATAAAAAGTCAAAATAGCTTTTAGCAGCTTTGACTAAAACCATATTGTCTTTCAGGATGCACCTGTTGTTATAGATCATTATTTTGAAAAAGTCTTAAACACACGGTTAAACTGTTTTCCATCTAACTTAGAGTATTGTCTATAGCCTGTTCCAAGTGGCATTCTTAATTTGAGAGATAATCAAATATCTCAGAGTTTACTTTCATTACATTTGTTTTTAAACTAATTTTATACAGGTAAAATAGAAGCCTATTTAACAAAGTTAGAGTCCCAAGACTTCAAGAAACTCGAATATGTTCTGTGTGTGTGTCTGTGTGTGTGTATAATTTTTGATGCTAGTTTAGTGGAAACAGAAATGTTTGGACTCAGCTCTATTGAAATGACTATAGGTTATTGTGCATTGTTTCTTAACTTGTTATCTTTGTACTTTTTAAATTAAATTATTGCAGTTCTTGGAAGAAAGGGTTATATATGGAAGCTTTATGTAAAAGAGTTATAGAGTCTCTTATTAGACTCAAGGTGACCTCTGCGGTACTAAACAGATTATGTAACCTCTGTTTGTTATAGATCCTTAGAAGAAACCCTGGCAAAAATTTTTGTGGTGAACTGGACTATATTTAACTCACTTTGGTACACTTGGAAGAGAACTACTATGAATATCCTTAGCTCAAATAATCCTGTTTAGAGCCTAAAGGCTCCTGTTGTGCTTTTTGCCCCTTGGAAATCTATCATTTTTATTTACTTCCTGGAGTGTGGAATAAGGAGAACAAAGAATAGGCAGAGCATCAGGATTTTACTTATTTTGAATATACCATTATTCGTGAGAAGGGTTTTATGGAATCATTTATTTATTAATATGTAAAATGTGTAATTTGTTTTCTAGTTTTAGGCTTGTGGTTATTTTAATTTATAGTGTTAAGAAAAATTGGTCATAATTTTATTCTTCAACATACTTTCCTAACTCTATTAATATAAATTAAATTAGATAAAAACTAAACTGTACAGCCATTTGACAAGAAAGGAAAACACTCACTTATGGTGATCACCATTCCATCTGTTATATGCCAGTAGCCAATAGAAACAGATAGTGCTTTATTCACACCTTCTTTATATGTATAACGTTTTATTTTAAATATTTTATGAGCTTTGATATATGACTGTTCAGTATATTGTTTTATAATTGGAAAACATTTAGTTTTTTTTAGGAATTTTATATAAATTTATGTAGAAAAATTAAAAATAAATTATGTTGAAGGATTTTTGTAAAACTGCCACACAGCTGTTGGCATTTATTCCTCAGCATAAATCTGAATTTTAGCTTGACAGAGGTTTTCAAGGTTTGACCTAATTGTCCTTATTACCATTGAATTTGGAGTTTTGTTCATGAAGAAGCATTTTCTCTTTTTTATAGAAATTACACAGGGAAGCATTTCTTATGTTTTTTTTCTAACTACGTAGAGCTTATTTATTAACTGTCATAAAAAGATCCATTTTAAATTTAGAGAAAACAGTACGCAATGAATATGTGAAACCCATCTTAGTGAGATTGAAGATGTTGAGGCACTTTTAGTTTTAAGTTTAGTTCATTTGTCAAATGAATCATTCTAACCTTGGGAAAGTCATCATGCACCTAACTTCATTGAAAATTAAAATAACCCCAGCACTAAAGAATTAATTAAAACTTGTTATAGGTTTTCTAGTCCAAATGAGTGAAGTTATTGAAACATTTAATTATTTGTTTCAGATGAATAAGCTATTAAAATGATGCTTGGTAGCTAAAAGTACTTTACTCCTTTTTAACTTATATATGCATTGTCTGTAATACCATGCTACTCTCTTTGTGGATATTTTATCACCACCTGTTTTCAAGAAAATGTACCATAGGCAGATAAAGAGCCAGGTGATCTATGCAGCTCAGATTGTACTTGTTTCTTAGGCAAATAAAATTCTTACAAAATAACAACACAGAAAAAAAATGGAAATACATCAAGTTTTGGAGTGAGTTTCAAACTTTCATTTACTCTTAATACCTTAATAATTACAAAAGAAAGCACAATTTGCATTTGGACCCTCAGTCATTTGGAACTTTGAGGTAATACATCTGTGTTAAGTTCTAAAGCATATATTTTCCTGGTTGTTGGAGGAGTTGGTATTATGAAAAGTTGTGTTTAGATTAAATCCTTTTTTTTGTTTTTGTTTTTTTTTTGGAAATATTACTAATGTGATAAATGCTGAAGAAGAACCTTGCTATGTTTTACTTTGGTAATGGATCATGTTAGTCATTGTACTGTATAGAGTACCAAATTGGGTAGAATATAGTGTCAATTTAAGGTATTGAGGTCCTCTTCATTGGGTAAAAGTCTCTACTTGTTTCAAAATAGAATTCTTCCTATAGGCATCACAGTGTTATAGTTTAAGTATTCAAGTCAGAATGAGAGATTTGTTTTTTTGTAATAATTTTACTCATCTCTACTTGGATTACACTATTAACCTTGGATTTGGCAGGCAAGAAAAATCACTGAATTCAGAGTTGAGATACTTGGGTTTGCAGTTTACTTCTGTCAGTTACCAGCTGTGTGATAACCAGATCACTTCCTTGGACCGCTTTTTCAGAATTCAAAGATGCTCTAATTTCATATTGCTTGTAACACCTTTGTTTTTCTGGCTGGAAGTTGTTTATGTTTAGTTACTTAAAATCACCACAGGAATACATCATTGGTTATCATTTGATAATAAGTGTACTTAATTTAAAATGTTTTAAATAATTATAAATACATTCACTTTAAAAATAGCACTTTAATAAGACATATACTTCGAAGAAATTTATACAGAAATTTAGCTATGTCAATGTGTGATAGTATCACTTATTGACATTATGCCTTATGATACTCATTACAGTATGGGCATTAAAAACTTCCAGTTGATGGAATAATACCAGAGGTTTAAAGATTTAAAGTATTAATAAGAAATGGTAAATTATTGGGACACCTGAGTGGCTCAGTCAGTTAAGCGTCTGACTCTTGATTTCAGCTCAGGTCATGACCTCCAGGTTGTGAGATTGAGCCTCAGGTCAGGCTCCTTGCTGGGCATGGAACGTGTTTAAGATTAAGATTCTCTCTCTCCCTTTACCTCTGTCCCTCCTCTCTTCTTTCTGTCTCCCTCTCCCCCTCCCTCCCTCTTGAAGATCTTGTAGATCTTCAAAAGAATTGAAAACATGAATTTAGTGCATTCACATCTGTTTTAAAAATTAATTCAATGATTAGATGATTCAAAAATTAGTAGTTTGCTACTAGATAAAGTAGTTCAAAAATTAATATGTACTTCAAAAATTAATTCAGTGGTTAGATAATTTAAAAAACTAGTAGTAGTTGACTTTTATGAAAAAAAAACAACCCAACTACTGCTAGTTTACTTCTAAATAAAGTAGTAAACTGAATTGCTACTGTATTACCTAAAGATGGGTTGAATGAAGAGAAATGTGGAAATATGTGAGGCCTTTTGAGCATTCTTAGATGTTTAGAGAACTGAAATAAGTCATTTCAATATTTTCCCTTTTTTTTTTTAAATAAAATTTTATTTATTTAAGTAACCTCTGCCCAGCATGGGGCTCAAATGAATGACCCCAAGATCAAGAGTCACATCCTCTTCCACCTGAGCCAGCCGGTGCCCCAAATATTTTCCCTTTGATATCGGTTATTTGGATCACCTGATTGAAATGCCCTTATGCATAAATTATGCAAATTGAAAAATAGATTACTGGAGAAGGGAACAATAATTTATCCACTTTGTCAACTGTTTCATCATTTGCATTATCTAGTATAATTATTTATGAGTTTAAATCTAACCACTTATTTATTTTATTAAAACAAATTTATTGAGCTTTTATGTAATACATATTGTATTAAGTTTAATTGGTTCTAGAAATATGAATATGATATGGTTCTTACGAGTTTTATGATAAATTGTGTTGGAGGACAGAAGTTGAAGCATAAAGGACAGGAATGTCAAGAAAGGAAAGATGAATATGTAAAGAGCTTAGCCTCAAGGTTTTGGGTAGAACTTGGATAAGTGTTGTCAGTATTAAGGGCTCTTTTACACTGATGTTCTCAGACTTTAATGTGTGTATAATTTCCTTGCAGATCTTGTTAAAAGGCAGACTCTAATTCAGTATGGTGAAGTGAGCATGAGCTTTGATGTTTCTGACAAGCTCCCAGGGCATGCCAGTGTTTATGAGCTATGACTGGTATTTTGAGGAGGAAGACTTAGTGCTGTTTTTTAGAAGTAAGAATAGACATATGTAGGGCCTGCACTTTAAAGCCTTTTCCTGGATATAGTCTTACTTTTTCTAACTTATTCTATAATGTAAGTAGGACATACTGATTAGCAATACAAATGTAAATGAACACATAGTTTATAAAACTACTTCTTTTGAATAACTAATTTAGTCAGCTTTTGGTTATCTTTGGGCAGATGAAACAGTATGCAATTAGCCATGGTATTAAATAATAAGAGTGTTGATATTATGAAGAATTGAAATGACAGTCATTTAGGAAAACATCAGTGTACTTGTACTAGACATCAGTTCTGTATAGGATTATTTGGTACCTATTCTAATTTGGGAATGTTCCTTGATCTTAGCAGTCAGGCAAAAGAACTGTGGGAACGGTGCCTCCTTTCTCTTTCATTCTCTCTGAAGAACTATGGTCTGCACATGGGGATTATAAATCTACAGAGGCTGGGCAATGTGGGTGGAGATTTTGAACATATTGGATGCAAATATTACCATATTTTTATTACTTTTAGTATTTAGATGTCATCTTTCTAACGGTAAATGTGTTATGAAGTATATAGGATGTAACATTTCAACGATACAAGTTTAAAATAAGTCATTTACACCATGTTTTAGTTAGGTGTTTTTTGTTTTTGTTTTAAAGTGGGTTCCATGCCTAGTGTGGAACCCGAATTTTAGTTAGTTTTATTTCCTCTAGGATTTAGGGACATCTGAGATCTTTTACTCCCCCTTTTTAATGGCAGTTGAAAGCTGATTGGTTATGTTATACAAACATGTATGTACTCTACACACACGTGTATGAGTCCAGGTTTAGCATTTTGGCTGTAGAGGTCATGGAAGTTACAAAATTTTAAATGCTCTGGGTAAATCATAATTGTGTGACATGTATGAAGTGTTGAGAAGTATTCCAATTGATTTTGAAGAACTTACTTTTCCAATCAGATAGTTGTGCAATTTAAAAGTAAAGCGCTTGTAAAGTGTATTTAATTTGTCATGTTTTTATCTCTTATGACATATTGTAACATAGTGCACTAGAGCAATACAGTATTAATTAGAAAAACTAATTTTCTAAGTGCTTAACTTAAGCATTAACATTTAACAGAGAATATTTGTTTTTATTATTAATTAAACATTAGATATTTTTGTGGAATTTTTTTTTTTTTTCTCAGAGAACCAGAGGACGAAAGCGAAGCTTCATTCCTGAGGAAGAAAAACATGAGGTTGGAATAAGTTAAGCATTTTTTACAGTCTAAACTTTGAGAAACTTTCTTGCTTAATTTTTTTCTTTTTTCCTCATATCCTGATTTTGTTTTATGTTTTGTTTTGTTTTTTTGTATGGCAGGAAAGAATTCCTAGAGAGAGAAGGCAAAGGCAGTCTGTGTTACAAAAGAAGCCTAAGGCTGAAGATTTGCGAACTGAATGTGCAACTTGCAAGGGAACTGGAGACAATGAAAATCTTGTCAGGTAATTTGGATGCTGAGACTTTGTCTTTAGGGGATTAAGATTCCATCTTCATCATTTTCTCATCACAGATATAATGGGGGAAAAATCACAGGATAGGACCTTCCTTAAAATCTTATTTAGTGGAAATAGTAGTTCAGAAACAGATTTCATCCACTTATTAACCTGCCACATATGGTTATTCTCTGGCTTTAGGTGTAATTAAGAGTGATAATCTGGATTTTGAACACAAAAAACAATTTTTTGACAAGAGCAGTGGTAATGCTCTGTATATAGAGGCCACAAAAATAATTTGCTCTAAACACTTTGTACAGAGATTATTTTATTTTATAAAACAATAAAATTACTAGGTTGTTACATATATAAAAGTTGAAGTTTATTAGTAGTAATGATAAGACAGATTCTTTTTTAATGACAAGAGTTTCATTAGTACTTCCTTACCATTTATCAAAACGAATGTGTTAAATGCTTCTCTCATGAAATAAAGAAAGGTGAAAAGATGGCCTAGAAAGATTTTTTGTTTTGTTTTGTTTTCTTCTTTGTTTCTTTGTTTTGCTTTGGTACTTTTTTTTTTTTTTTATCAGACATAATGCTAATCAGGAATCTCAGCTGATGTTGCACAGTGACTCTTCCTGAGGGTCCAGAGACTGCTATTTTTAGCCTTTGCCTCTTTTGCTGAGATGAAGAAATTACTCAAAGCCCTGGGTGATATGGAGGAGTGGGTGAAGTGGGTGAGCAAAAGGAGATGTAATTTAAAAGTAGTATCATTCTTTCAAACGACAGTGACACAAAGAGTCTTTTAGTATGTTAAGGAAACCATTTCTGATTTCTTTCAAAAATTGTCTTTTGATAAAGCCCTGTGAAATTACCTGAGGGCACAGAAATTAAATGTTTCAAAAAGAATGAATTGTTAAAACATATATTAGTACTGTTAAATCATTTTAAATATTTGCTTCCAAAATGGTGTCATTGATTTGTCATTAAAAATCTAATTTCTCTTTGTTTTAATTTCTCAAATAAAGGCATGCAGTTTTAAAATTTTATGAGTTTTTTATATTATCATTAAAGAATGAAGAAAATAAAAATTCCAGTGAAGAAATACAAAGTGCTTCCATAAAGTTAAGAAGGTCTATCATGTTTGGTCAGTGATCTCTGAAGTAGTACATACAGAATGTCATTAGAGCTCTCCTGGAGATGAAACTCATTTAAATTTAGGATAGAGTAGTTCCTGTATCAGAAGATACAGATGAGTAATTCTGACCACAATACAATGTTTTTTATGTTAAAAAAAAAAAAAAAAGAAATCCCAACCATACGCATAGCATGATGGAATACATTAAACAATAAAAATAAATAAAAGAAAAAAAAAAACATTAAACAGTCTTATATAATGAACAAAAATTCAATCTAAAGGAAATCCCCTTGGGGTTGAGGGTTGCATCGTGGGACATGATCAGTTTGAAACAGTAATTAAAAACTTAGAGAACTGGTTATTCTCTCTCTCATTCTTTGAAACTATGTAAATATCAATCCTCTTATTTATTTTTTCAAGATAGGAAGATGATTCATGACATTTTTGCTGCAGGACCTATACATTTTTACCAGGTTTCTATTTATTTATTTTATTTGCTTGGTCATATATTTGAAAGAACCTCAGACATAAGTTAAATTTTTATTTTAAAAACCACTTTATAATAAGAGCATCTCCAACACATCATATTTTAGTTATCATTAAAAAAAAAGTAGGTACAATCTTTCTTCGATTCTTGATGAGATTTTTAAAATAGTATTAGCCTTTCCTATCATTTAATTAATTTCTGTTATAAAATTTCCATTCCTAATTGCATTTTTATAATATGCCAATGTCTGGGATTTTGTGGAAAGTCTTCTGGAAGGTAAAGATATTTTTGTTACTCTAGAAATGAATATTCAAAGTCTTCTTGGTTTTGCCTTGTTAAGAAGATAACATCACAGATTTTCTGCAAAGGTTTTAAAGAGGTAATGTTTAATGTTTTTGAGGATAAAATAAGCTGCATATAAAGCAATCCCATAAAATGTTTTATGGTTATAATGTGATTCTTCTGTTAAAAAAAATACATATTCAGTTTAAGCACTATTGCTCTTGGGTAAAGAATAATTTTTTTTTTTATGTAGAATTTCATGTGTTTAAAAAGGTAATCTTATAAATTAATATCAGCCATTTACCCTAACATCTCTTTTATTTTCTAATTGGTACCATTATTGTTTGCAAATCACCCCCCCCCCACGAAGTCTATACTTTTATGATTAAGTTGCATCTTAAGTATTATCTACACATGCTATTTTTAACTTTAATTTTAAGACATTATAAATTAGACTTTATTTTTCCTAAAGATATATTTCAGTGCTTAGTCAGAGTTACATTATACTTATTATGTATGTCTATTAGGTTCTCTTATAAAATTAAACTTCTTAGGTGGTAATTTAATATTTTGCTGAATATACTATATTTTTTTTCTCAATTTCCTTTGAACTAATGTACTTGAGTCACTAGAACCTGCTGTTAAGCAGCTTTGATTTTTGAAACCACACTTCTCTATGTAATTCAGGCTATATAAAAAAAAATTCCTTCTTAATTATGTTCTTGGCTTTTTCAGTTATTTGTATATGTGTATATGTGAATTTACATGTGTAATTTTTTAATATCATTGGGAAATTGAGTTCAGTTAATCCATTACCTGTGATACTAGGTTCCAACTGTTATTTTTGGTTTGCCTCTAAGTTTTCTTCAGGTCTTTGGCAAGTAATTTAGCATTTCTGTGTCTCAGTTTTTCCCTTTATTGTACATGATCAAAATTATACTCTGTTCCATTAGGGACTTAAATGAGTAACTACTGAGTGATAAATATTTTCCATATAAAATAACAAGGTAGTGGTATTGTTTAGTAATACAAAGGATACATATATGTGGGCTCCGAAATAAGGGTTCCAATTGGTAAATATGTTTTAGTAATAATACATGCTTATTTTTGCCTTTCAGAGAATGTGCATGCCCTGTTTTTGTTGAATTTGTTGAAACATGTTCTCTAAAATGATTAGACTCAGCTATTTCCACTAGACATGGGAAATCTGACAATGGTCAAGGTCCTAAAAAGAAAGATGGTTTACAGTATCTTACACATTTTTAAAAAATAGCGCCTCCATTTTGCCATCTGCTTTTAAAATTGAATTAAAAATTATGTGGGAAATTTCCAGTTACAAATGTGTATTTCATAATGCTAAAGGCCAAATTGAAACTCTGTTTTGGAGTTGTGAGGTCTTTCTAGGTATTTATCTCTTTGTGATGGATGTTCTTTGTTTGAGGTAGTTATGGCCACGTAGTGATATATTACTGGTTTTTGTTCTCACATTTCCTGAAACAATTAATACTCAGTAAATGCTTGGTAAATGAATGACTATTTCATATAAGTAATGACTGATCATTCTTTGCTGAATTAATAAAAAAAATTTACTGTTATAATTTATTCCTAGAACAAATAGGTCATTAAATGTAAGTATTTGATGAAGATGTTTAGAAGACTTAAAAGAGGAAAGTTACTTTTATGTCACTAAAAATTAGGGGATGAATTTTTTCTGTGTGTTAGGTAAGGAAATAGGAAGTATAGATCTGAGATTAGTTAGTTGATACATTAGTGTAGCAAACAGATATGAAGTGATCCCTCTCACTGATCATATTTGATTTGCAAAAGATAGATTTTTAGATGTCAGTGTGCCTGTCTTCTAAGTGTTTATCAAGCTATCAGATTAGGAATAAGACCAAACTTTTAGACTTCAAATTTTTAACTGTGTAAACTCAGTATGACACATTTTATTACTTAATGGGAGCTAAGAGAGAGAAAAAAGTTTTCCTAAAACTAAAAACCCTAGAATCCTGTCGGTTTCCTTAGAAAGTATCTTTAATTTTATTTTGCATTGTGGCCATTACTCAGAAGCACTGAGTCTATGAAATGATCTATGAAGCTATTTTACTTTTATAGCTAAGTCCATACTATTAAATGCTTTCTATATTCTCTTCCTTATTTGAGTATATGGCAAATTATATAGATATTGAACCATTTTGGTTGTAAGATTAGGATGTCTGTTTGGCCTCTTAACGATATTGTTAGCACTTTCACATTTTAAATATCTGGCTTCTGAGTGCTTCCCTTTTAACTAAATTTGATTGTATCATAAGCTTTTAGGAACACCAGCAAAAATTCATATTTATCAGATTTTTATTTCAAATGTTAGTCTCTTTGATTACTCAGATTTTTTTTTTTTTAATTACCTGTTTTGTTCAAACATGTATGGAGGCTTATTAGATTATCTGTGTTGTAGTTGAAGGGTTGTTTTCTTGGAGATTTTATCAGACTAGAGAGTAAAGGTAAGATTAGGAATAACTTGTTACTATACTCATGGAACATCAGATCACTGAAAATGGATTGTTTTAAATTACTTTAAAAAATGAGGGGCGCCTCGATGGTTGATCATCCGACTCTTGGTTTCTGCTTAGATCCTGATCTCATGGTTCTTGGGATTGAGCCCTGTGTCATGTCCAGCTCCATGCTCAGCACGGAGTCCACTTGAGTTTCTCTTTCCCTCTGTGCCTTGCCCCCCGCCCCCACCGCACATGCACTCTCTCTAAAATAAATAAATCTTTAAAAAAATACCTAAAAAAGTGAAACCTAGTGTTATTTTTTAAAAGCAGTTAAAATTGCAATTGGTAGATTTCTTAAAACAAATAGAATGTGTTACTTTAATTATGCACTTGTTAGTTTACTGTTTCTTGTGCAGTTTATCACATAGTAATCATTCTTAATGATAAAATTTGCATACTGATGTAGGAATGTCATGATTGTAAGTGGTGGTGTTTGGATTATTTGGATAATTATGAATTAAAACCTAGAAACAACTACAAGCTTTAAAATGATTTGTGTCTTCTAATAACTTTCAAATATGTGAAAAACAGGCATTCCCTCTACAAAGACATTTCTGGACAAACTTCTGTTTTTATTCTTTGCCTCTACCAGCAATTTCAAGGATAGGTTTTAGGTTTTTGTTTACTTTGTTTTGTCT
The DNA here is from genome assembly GCF_017311325.1 of Ursus maritimus. Lineage (NCBI taxonomy): Eukaryota > Metazoa > Chordata > Mammalia > Carnivora > Ursidae > Ursus > Ursus maritimus. The sequence goes on along the minus strand of NW_024425563.1, from coordinate 61,900,564 downwards.
TGTATTCCCGAATCAGTGGTTAGTTAGTACCATAAAGTTACCTTATTCTAAAGGACTACTTCCAAAGCTTGAATTTTAATTACTTTTTTCAGTTATGTGTGGTAAAATGTATCACCTTATGTCACCCTGACAGCCTTTGTGATATATCTCTTTGTTCAAGTTTGGCTGCTACTCTTTATGGTACATGTTTAACTTGTCTTTTGTCTCTTGAAAGTATAACCATCTTGAAGGCCAGTCTCTGTTTCACTTAACCTTGTATAGCTTTATGTTCTCACTCCAAGTTACTGGACCCCTCCCCCTCAACCATGGGGTTTAGTGGCTTACACACTTCTCAGGAAGTTGCATTAAGGAATCATTGCCAAGATATTAAATCTTAATAATTTTTATGTTAGATTTAATATGAGAAAAAAAGTAGAGAAACCTATCAAAATTTCTCAGAAGACATATGGACTTCCTGTTAACTTATAGACTGAAGAAATACACTGCTTAACTCCTTTAATAGGATTCACATAAAAAGGGGAGAAAAGTCTGGGATTCTAAATCCAAACTGATGAAGCCTTAGGAATTATTTGAAAATGTAAGCAAAGGAACATAATTATGACCTCTTTGAAATTTTATCTTCTTAGATTTTTAACTGTCCTTTTAAATTTTTATATATAATTTAAAAATGATTGTAGAAACAGTTGCTTTTCAAAGAAATTCTGATATGATTAGTAAATAATAGCATCATCTAATACTTAAGCAAAATGAAAATTCAGTAAAATTAAGAACACCTATTTCTATTGCATTCTGGAGTGTTTAACATGATTATGTCCCTGTATTGAAAAAATATAAACTTCCATTTTGTTTAGCACACAGTTGAGTTTTGGCATCTTTAAAAAAGATATTACTTTATGAGGTCATCTTTAGTTTTTTGAAAGCCTAATTTATTCTTGGAAACTTGGTTGTTTAATTGTATTAACTTTTGCATAACACAGGACATAAAGCTATAAGAATGACAATATTTAATATATGAATAATGCTAGAGTGTATAAAGAAATCAGTCTGATTATTGATTAACAAAGATGTTTTTCTCTTATTAAAGATAAATAGGAAAAAAAAGTTTTAAGATATATTATCCTTGGTGATACATTTTTAAAAGTAGATGTTTTGGTGAAATACAATCTTAGTTATTTGGATAGCTAATCTATTTAACAGTGGCTGTCCCTAAATAGAAACTTGATCATACATGTTTTGTTTCAGTGTTTTAAAATCTAGACTGTGTCAACTACATAGACAAACAACAATTCAATCCCTAAAATTGTAAATTCTAAAGTAATAATGAAATGATGAAACAAGCTTAAACAGTTTCATGGAAATATTGTTTCCATTTATTAAAATATTTAAAAGTATCATGTCCAAAAGTTCTGTTTGCTTGAGTTTAGAATGTATAGGAGGTAGTTTCAGAATTGCCAACCCAAACAACTACAAAAAGTAAATATACTAAGTTCACTAGTATGAATTTGTGTGTGTGTGTGTGTGTGTGTGTGTGTGTGTGTGTGTGTGTGTGTTGGGAGGATGGTAATAAGTTATATACAATGAAATGCATAAATATTAAGTGAATAAATTGATGACTTTTCAGAAAAGTATACGCTCATGTAACCCCCATTTCTAATAAGATCTGGAACATTTCATCAATTCCAAGAAGCTGTGTCCTTTCTTAGTCATTCTTCTCAGAGGCACTCATTTTGCTGTTTTTTTTCAACCTTATGTTAGTTTTGCCTCTTGTAGAATTTCATATAAATGATGTGTTATTTTTTATTTGATGTCAGCTGTTTTAATGGTAATGTAGGGAATCCCACTGTGGTTTCAATTTACATTACTCTGATATGTACCTATGTGATATATAGGGCTGTTGAGCACATTGTCATGCACTCTCTGGCCAGTTGCATGCCTTTCTTTCAGAACTAATTCAAACATATTTTCCTTATTCATGGCTTGCCTATTCATTTCCTTAATGGTATAATTTAAAGAGCAGAAGTTCCTAATTTTGTTGAAGTCCAATTAAGCACCTTTTTCTTTTATGATTAATACTTTTGTTTCCTATCTAAGAATCCTTTGCCTAGGTCCAGGTTACAAAGATTATCACCTTCATTTTCTTCTAGAAGCTTTATAACTTCAACTTTAATATTGAGATATGTGATCCATTTGAAATTACTTTTTGTCTGTGGTCTCACGTAGAGTTAAGGAAGGTTTATTTATTATCTCATGTGGGTTTCCAGTTTTCCAGCACCATCTGTTGAGAATGCTTGCCTTTCTACATTAAGCTGCTTTGACACCACTTCTAAAAATCAGTTGGCTTTTTAAATTTGTGTTCTTTTGGGGCACCTGGGTGGTTCAGTCATTAAGCGTCTGCCTTCAGCTCAGGTCAGGTCAGACCTATGATCTTTGGGTCCTGGGATTGAGCCCCCACATCAGGCTTCCTGCTCAGCAGGAGTCTACTTCTCTCTCTCCCTGTGTCCCTCCCCACTGCTCACGTTCTCTCTCTCTCTCTCAAATAAATAAAATCTTAAAAAAAAAATATGTGGGTCCTTTTGAAACTGTATTATGTTCCATTAAGCTATGTACTTCTATGACAGTACCAATTGCCTTGATGACTGAAGCCTTATAGTTAAGTTCTTTTGTGCTTGTAGTTCCTTTGCATTTTCATATATGTGTCAGAAACACTTGTCCATTTTCATTAAAAGAAAAAAAAAAAAAGAAACCTGGATATAATACCATAAAAGGCACAGGCAGCAACAACAACCACAATAGATAAGTTGGACTTCATTAAAAGTTAAACTTTTGTGCATCAAAGGCCAGTGTCAACAGAGTGAAACGGCAGCCCCCCAAAATGGGAGAAAGTATTTGCAAATCATATATCTGATAAGGGATTGATAATCAAGAATACATAAAGAACTGCAACTCATCAAAACAAAAAACGTGGTTAAAAACGAGCAAAGGACTGGAATAGACATTTTTCCAACAAAGATACACAGCAGTCAACAAACACATGTAAAGATCCTCAACATCACTCATCCTTAGAGATATTCAAATGAAAACCACAGGATACCACTTCAAACTATTAGAATGGCTATTTAAAAACAAAATAGCAAGTGTTGGTGACTATGTGGTGAAATTGGACCCCATGTGCACTGTTGATGAGAATATAAAATTGTGCCTCTACTAAGGAAAACAGTGTAGCAATTCCTCAAAAAATTAAAAACGGAATTGCCATATGATCGAGCAGTTCCAGTTGTAGGTATATATCCAAAAGAATTGAAGGCAGGGACTTAAGATACTGTGTATCACATTCATAGCAGCATTAGAGGCAATAGCCAAAAGGTGGAAGAACCCAAGTGTCCATTTATGGATGAATGGATAAAATAGGAAATACACATACAATGGAATATTATTCAGCCTTAAAAAGTAAGGAAATTCTGACCCATGATATAATAATGGATGAACCTTGAAGATCTTATGCTGAGTGTATAATTCCATGTAATATGAGGTATTTAGAGTAATCAGATTCATAGAGACAAAGTAGAATGTTGGTTTCCAGGGACGGGGTGACTGGGATGTTACTGTTCAAAGGGTACAGTTTCAGATGGGGAAAATGAAAAGTGGAGTGGATGGTGGTGATGGTTGCACAGCAGTGTGAATGTAATTAATACCGGGGCACCTGGGTGGCTTAGTTAAGTGTCCGACTCTTGATTTTGGCTTGGCATGATGTCAGGGATGTGAGATGAGCGTGGGGCTCTGCTCTGGGCATGGAGCCTGCTTAAGATTCTCTCTTTCCCTCTTCATCTGCCCCCCCCCCCCCCCAAATCTACTCAATGCCTTAGAACTGTGCACTTAAAAATGGTTAAAATGATAATGTTATGTATATTTAACTACAATTTTTTTTAAGACCAAAACAGAAAGCCTACTGGGATTATGATTAGCTTTGTGTTGAATACGTGGATGAAATTGGAGAGCATTAAAATCGTAACAGTATTGTCTTTTTTTTTTTTTAAGATTTTATTTATTTGAGAGAAAGTGAAAGCACATAAGCGGAAGGGGGGACAGAAAGAGAGAAGGGGAAGCAGACTTGTCACTGATTGCAGAGCTTGATGGGGCTGGATCCCAGGACCCTGAGATCATGACCTGGGCGAAAGTCAGACGCTCGACCAACTGAACCACCCAGGCACCCTTGTCTTTTTTTTTATTATTTTTTTAAATTAAGTTTTTAATTTTAATTCCAGTATAGTTAACGTACAGTATTATATTAGTTTCAGGTGTATAATATAGTGACTCAACAATTCTATACATTACTCAGTGCTCATCATGATAAATATACTCTTTAATGTCCATCACCTGTTTCACCCATTCACCCCCCCCCTCTGGTAACCATCAATTTCTTCTCTATAGTTAAGAGGGTGTTTCTTGGTTTCTCTCTCTCTTTCTTTGTTCACTTGTTATGTTTCTTAAATTCCACATATGAGGGAAATCATATGATATTTGTCTTTTCTGGCTGGCTTCATTTGCTTAGCTTATTCTCTAGCTCCATCCATGGTGATGCAAATGGCAAGATTTCATTCTTTTTATGGCTGAATAATATTCCATTGTATGTATAATATATAATTATATATTAAATTATAAATCATAATTATATTAGATCATATAATTATAATTAATAATTATGTTATCAATATATATCTCATCCTTATCCATTCATTTATTGATTAACACGGGCTACTTCCATAATTTGGCTATTATAAATAATACTGCAATAAACATCAAGATGCATGTATCCCTTTGAATTAGTGTTTTTGTATTTTTTGGATAAATACCCAGTAGTACAATTACTGGATCATAAGGTAGTTCTATTTTTAAGTTTTTGAGGAACCTCCATACTCTTACACAGTGGCTACAACAGTTAACATTTCCACCAGCAGTTCGTGAGAGTTCCTTTCTCTCTACATCCTTGCCAGTGCTTGTTTCTTGTGTTTTTGATTTTAGCCATTCTGACAGATGTGAGGTGATATTGTAGTTTTGATTGCATTTTCCTTATGATCAGTGATGTTGAACATCTTTGTGTGTTTTGGCCATCTGTATGTCTTCCTTAGAGAAATATCTGTTCGTGTCTTCTCATTTTTAATTGGATTATTTGTTTTTTGGCTGTTTTTTGGGGAACACAAAGGGTTATGTTCTGATCCTTGAAGTTGATATATCTCTACATTTATTCAGATTTTCAGATATCCTTTATTTTTTTCTCATCAGTGTTTTTGTAGTTCTCAGTATAAAAGTCTTGCATGTCTTTTATTAAATGTATTCCCATGTATTTAGTGTTTTTTGATGTTATATAAGATTTTTAAATACAATTTTTAAAAACTGTTTATGCAAGAATGGAGAGCTGCCAGGTGTTGAGGTGGTCAGGACAGTTAAAATTATTTATTTATCACAGCAGCATAAGCAAGAGGCCAAACAGGAAAGGTTGCTGGCTCCCCAAATACTCCATTTTTTCTCCAGTGAATAGCACTGGGTAAAGGTCAAATGTATCAGTGCAGACATGGAGGGGAGTGAGGCATTATTGTCATGGCTAAAAGTTTTTGCTGTTTTCAGGACCCAGGCACTGGGGGAGAGGATGGGCACAAGGGCTATGAAGTAGAAAAGAACTGAGTCAGTAGAGAAAAGTGTTTTTAAGACCCCTCAGTAAGGAGATTTTGGCAGAGGTGCGTTAGGTCCTCCTTCAGTGTTTCAGTCTAGCTCCTTCAAAGGGTGTTTCAGGCTAGCTCCTCCTTCCTCGGCATAAGGAGGCTTCAAAAATTATCATCCTTGCAGTCCTGGGACAAATCCCTCTAGGTCATGAGGTATTGGCTCTTATATATGTTTTTGGATTTCATTTGTTATTATTTGATAAAGGTTTTGTGTCTATTCATGAAAGTATTGTTCTTGTTAATTTCTTGTAAAGTTTTTATCAGGTTTTATTTTCAGGGTATACTGATGTTCTAGAGGCACTAGAAAGTGTTCCTCTCTCATCTCTCTTTGTTTATGATTGGTATTTTTTCACTAATTTTTTGTTGAATTCCCCATTGAGACCATCTGGACCACAGTTTTCTTTCTTGGATGGTTTTTCATAATTCAATTTTTAAAATAAGTACAGAGCTGTTGAATTTATTTTGTTTTGTGTCAGTTTTGATAAGATGGGTTTTCCAAGGAATTTTTTAATTGCATCTCAGTTGTCAGTTGCTTCTTTTCTTTAGTTGTACATATCTTTTGAATACGCACTGCAACTATTTGCTTACTTTTCTCCTTGTAATATTTTGGATCACATTCTCTTCTAAGACAAGGTCATATGTACTTCTTCCATGTATCCTTCCTGACTTAGATGATTCCAGACTGAACTTTTTCTTGCTTTAATTGCGCTTGGGAATTATATAAAATCCTATATCATGCTGTCATCCTCTTGTTTGAAAATTGCCTGTGAATTGTTTTTACTTTTTCTATTAGATAAGGGCAGGATCTCAGCCTTCCATTTATTTGTGATGGTTCTTAAAGTCTAATACAGTATGCCACAGGCAATTAATTCAGAATAAATACTTATTAAATTATTTGCTGATACATTGCTAGGTCTGTACACCTTTGTAGCTTTATACAATTGAAATAGTTTATAATTTCTTTGAGGGCAGGGACATTTCTTTAAATAGTTTTTGATTATTTTTAAAATTCATAAGCATTTTTAATTATTAAAAACAAACTTAAAAATAGCATATACATGTTATAAACAAAAAGTAGGTAAATAGTTTTTTGATTGATTATTTCACTGAGAGATCTCAGCTACTTCATACTTGTCACTTGCCAGTTGTGTCATTTTAGGCAAGTTAGTTCATCTCTACGTATCTCTGTTTTCTTGTTTTAGGAGAAGAACTTAGTCTATATCATCTCTGAAGTCTAACATTGTAGCTCTGATATTCACAGATTATGTGATACTCCAAGTTCCCAAGCCCATGCCAGCTATTTGTTTACATTCCCTCACAAGTGCTCCTGGAAACACATATTGTCAGTAGCATCTCTTTCTAGGCTACTCTGTAACTATGTAGAATGTGATTATTTTTCTTAAGTAAAAAAAAAAAAAAAAAAAATCTCTTAGAGTGGAAGCCGTCTTCTTGTTGCTGTGTCTCTCAGCTGAAGAATGGAAAATAAATTCATTAACAACACCTTCTTCCATTGTTAAATAGCAAATACTTCTTTTTTTTTTTTAAGATTTATTTATTTTGGAGAGAGTACAGGGTCAAGGGGCAGAAGGAGATGGAGAGGGAGACTCTAAAGTGACTCCCTGCCTAGTGCAGACCCTGATGCGGGGCTCAATCCCATGACCCTGAGATCATGACCTGAGCCTAAATCAGGAGTTGGAAGTTCAACCGACTGAACCACCCAGGCGCCTTGATCTTTTTTCCTTTTTAAAAAATGAATATATTGAGATCCAGTGTTCATACCATAAGATTCAGCCATTATAAGTGTAGAGTGTAATGATTTTTAATAAATTTGTAAAGTGGTTTGCCATCACTACAATCCATTTTTAGTGCCTCAAAAGGTGCTATCAAGTGTTTACTGTCAAACCTACCTCCCGCTTTAGCCAGCCTCTGTAAATGTTATCTTGTCAGTGGTTCCTCATAGCCTATTCTTCCCTGGCCTCTTTTTTTCTCATCTTCGTATTACTATTATATGTGTTTCTGGTTACCAATTTTTATTCAGAAAAAAATTTTTTAACGTACTAAAGGCAACAAAGATTCTTTTTCTGATCCAAACTTTAGTCAGGCTCCTGAACTTCCTCCTAATAAGCTCATCTGTGTACTTCTTTGTAAAATACAGTTTTAGGAAGAATCCTGCTAAGTCAGATCGTTTTTTTTTTATTTATTTTTCACAGTTTTTATTTTTGTACATTTTTATTTGTAATGTTTCTTTCAGACAAATAGTTTTTACCTCTCAGTTAATCTCATTTTTTGCTCAGTTCCATGTATTGCCCTGCATTTCTGGCCTCCAAGATATCTTAATGTTATTACTCTTTTAATGCCATGTTGTTTTTAGCTCCTGTTTTTTTTTTTGTTTTTGTTTTTGTTTTTTAAATTCACTTATTTATTTGAGAGAGAGACTGTGAGCAGGGGGGAGGCGCAGAGAGAGAGGGAGAGAATCCCAAGAAAACCTCCGCCGAGCATGGAGACCGAGGTGGGGCCCAATCTCATGATCCCAAGATCACGACCTGAGCCAAAACTAAGAGTCGGACATGCAACTGACTGAGCCTCCTAGGTGCCCCACTTTTTTTTTTTTTTTTTTTTTTTTTTTACTGAAGTATAATTAACATATAGTGTTATTATATTAGTTTCAGGTATGCAATCTAATGATTTAACAATTCTGTAAATTACTCAGTGCTCATCATGGTAAGTGTACTGTTAATCCTTTTTATCTATTTCACTTACCCCCCACCTACTTCCCCTCTGGCAACCACCATTTTGTTCTCTATATTTAAGAGTCTGGTTTTTTGTTTTCTCTTTTTTTAAATTTTATCATTTGTTTTTAAATTTCAGGTATGAGTGAAATCATATGGTATTTGTCTTTCTCTGACTGACTTACTTCACTTAGCACAGTACCCTCTAGGTCCATCCATGTTGTTCAGAATGGCAGGATCTCATTCCTTTTTATGGCTGAGTAATATTCATATTCATTCATTCATATTCATACACACGCAACATGCACCACATCTTTATCCATTCATCTGTTGATGACAACTTATTTACTTGGCTTGCTTCTATATCTTGTCTGTTGTTAATAATGCTGCAGTAAATGTAGGGGTGCATATATCTTTTCAAATTAGTGTTTTTGTTTTATTTGGGTAAGTACCCAGTAGTGGAATTACTGGATCATACGGTAATTCTGTTTTTAATTTTTTGTGGAACCTCCATACTCTTTTCAACAGTGTGTGCACCAATTTGCTTTCCCACCAATAGTGCATGAGGGTTGCTTTTTCTCCACATCCTTGCCAGCACTTATTATTTCTTGTCTTTTTTATTTTAGCTGTTTTGACTGGTGTGAGATGATATTTCAGTATTGTTTTGATTTGCATTTCCCTGATGATGTGTGATGTTGAGCATCTTTTCATTTGTCTATTGGCCGTTTTTATGTCTTCTTTAGAAAAGTGGTCCTTCGGGGCGCCTGGGTGGCACAGCGGTTAAGCGTCTGCCTTCGGCTCAGGGCGTGATCCCAGCGTTATGGGATCGAGCCCCACATCAGGCTCCTCCGCTATGAGCCTGCTTCTTCCTCTCCCACTCCCCCTGCTTGTGTTCCCTCTCTCGCTGGCTGTCTCTATCTCTGTCAAATAAATAAATAAATAATCTTTAAAAAAAAAAAAAAAAAGTGGTCCTTCTCCCAATTTTTAATGGGATTATTTGGTTCTTTGGTGTTAAATTGTATAAGTTCTTTATATATTTTAGATATTAGCCCCTTATCAGATATATGATTTGCAGATATCTTCTCCTATCCCATAGTTTGTGTTTTGCTTTTGTTGATGGTTTCCATCACTGTACAAAAGCTTTTTATTTTGGTGTAGTCTCAATGGTTAATTTTGTTTTTGTTTCTCTTGCCTGAGGAGACATATCTAGAAAAATGTTTGCTAACACTGATGTGAAAGAAATTACTGCCTATGTTTTCTTCTAGGAGTTTTATGGTTTCACGTGTCACATTTAGGCCTTTAATCCGCTTTGAGTTTATTTTTGTGCATAGTGTAAGGAAATGGACCATTGTTTTTGTTTTGTTTCTTGTTTTTTGTTTTTGTTTTTTGCATGAAGTTGTCCTGTTTTCCCAGCACCATTTTTTGAAATGGCTGTCTTTTCTCCATTGTATATCTTTACTTCTTCTTGTAGTTTGACCATTTATGCTGGGGTTTATATCTAGACTCTCTAATTTGTTCCGTTGATCTAGGTGTCTTTGTGCCAGTACCATACTGTTTTGATTACTACACCTTTGTAATAAATTGTACTCTGGAATTGTTATCCTCGAGCTTTGTTTTTCTTTCTCAGGATTGCTTTGGCTCTTTGGGGTCTTTTGTGGGTCCATATAAATTTTAGGATTGTTTGTTCTAGTTCTGTGAAAAATGTTGTTGGTATTTTGATAGTGATTGCATTAAATCTATAGATTGCTTATGGACATTTTTAATAATATTGGTTCTTCTAATCCATTGGCATGGGATATCTTTTCATTTGCTTGTGTTGTCTTCAATTTTTTTCATCAGTGTTTTACAGTTTTCAGAGTACACCTCCTTGGTTAAGTTTGTTCCTACGTATTTTATTATTTTTGGTCAATTGTAAATGGGATTGTTTTCTTGATTTCTCTTTCTGTTACTTCATTATTCATGTAAAGAAATGCAACTGATAAATATTGTAGAGAAATGCAACTGATATATTTTGTATCCTGTGACTTTACTGAAATCATTTATTAGTTATAGTAATTTTTTGGTGGAGTCTTTAGGGTGTTCTGTATATAGTATCATATCATCTGCAAATAGTGAAAGTTTTACTTCTTATTTACCAATTTGGCCTTTTATTTCTTTTACTTGTTTGATTGCTGTGGCTAGGACTACGTTGAAGTGGCAAGAGGGGACATTCTTGTTCCTGCACTTTTTCACCATTGACTATGATGTTAGCTGTGGGTTTTTCATATTATGGCCTTTATTATTCTGAGGTATGTTCCATCTAAACCTACTTTGTTGAGAGCTTTTATCAAGAATGGATGTTGTACTTTGTGAAATGCCTTTTCTCTATCTGTTGAGATGATCATATGGTTTTTATCCTTTGTCTTGTTAATGTGATGTATCACATTGATTTGCAAATATTGAACCACCCTTTTATCCCTGAGGTAAAACCCACTTTTTTCTGGTGATTGATTTTTTTAATGTACTGTTGGATTCAGTTTGGTAATATTTTGTTGAGGATTTTTATATCTATGTTTATCAGAGATATTGGCCTGTAGTTTTCATTCTTTGTTGTTGTCTTTATCTGGTTTTAGTATCAGGTATTGCTGGCCTCCCAGAATGAATCTGGAAGCTTTCCTTCCTCTTCTGTTTTTTTGGAATAGTTTGAGAATAGGTATTACCTCTTCTTTAAATTTTGCTAAATTCACCTGTGAAGCCATCTGGTCCTGGACTTTTGCTTGCTGGGAGTTTTTTAATTACCTATTCAATTTCATTGCTAGTAATCAGTCTGTTCAAATTTTCTATTTCTTCCTGATTCAGTTTTGGAATTTATCCATTTCTTTTAGGTTATTGAATTTGTAGGCATATAATTTTTTATAATATTCTCCTATAATCCCTTGTATTTCTGTGGTGTTGGTTGTTACTTTTCCTTCATTTCTGATTTTATTTTTTTGAGTCTTTCCTCTTGCCTTTTTTTTTTTTTTTTTTTTTTGAGTCTTTCCTCTTGCCTTTTTTTTTTTTTTTTTTTTTTTAATGAGTCTGGCTAAAGATTTACAATTTTGGGGGCGCCTGGGTGGCTTAGTCATTAAGCGTCTGCCTTTGGCTCGGGGCGTGAACCCGGGGTCCTGGGATTGAGCCCCACATCAGGCTCCTCTGGGAGCCTGCTTCTTCCTCTCCTACTCTCCCTGCTTGTGTTCCCTCTCACTGGCTGTCTCTCTCTCTGTCAAATAAATAAATAAAATCTTAAAAAAAAAGAGATTAATAATTTTGTTATCTTTTCAAAGAACCAGCTTCTGGTTTCATTGATCTGTTATACTGGTGTTTTTTAGTCTCTATTTCATTTATTTCTACTCTAATCTTTATTATTTCCTTCCTTCTACTGGTTTTGGGCTTTTTTTTTTTTTTCTTTTTCTGGCTTCTTTAGGTGTAAGATTAGATTGTTAATCATGCTAAATCAGTTCAGTCAACCTCCCCCACCCTTGATATCTGATCATCCGAGATATCTGATCAGGTTCCTCATCCTCCACCTTCCCCCAGGGGATGTCTGATCACCTGAGCTAGCTTTAGCAACAATCCTGTTTGGTTGGTTTAGCTAGAATCTCCCCTTAATCTTTGATGTTGCCTCTTAGTAATTTTTCATCCACTGACTCCCACCCTTTTCCTTGGCCATAAATTCCCACTTGCCCATGCTGTATTCAGAGTTGAGCTGCATCTTCTCTTCCATTCCAAAATCCCATTGCAGTGGTCCCAATATCTATTGTGATGGTCCTAAATGAAGTATACCTTACCATCTTTAACAAATGTGATTGAATATTTTTTTAAGAAAGGAACGTCTTTTTTTTTTTTTTAAGATTATTTATTTATTTATTTGACAGAGATAGAGACAGCGAGAGAGGGAACACAAGCAGGGGGAGTGGGAGAGGAAGAAGCAGGCTCCTAGCCGAGGAGCCTGATGTGGGGCTCGATCCCATAACGCCGGGATCACGCCCTGAGCCAAAGGCAGACGCTTAACAACACCGCCACACAGGCGCCCCTAAGAAAGGAACTTCTAATTAAAAGTGTACTAAAATGAAGTCTTGAAATGTGAAAAAACTACCCCATTTTAGTCCTTCAACTTGATTTTAACATTGGATATTTTAAAAAGAAGCCTGCTAGATTTATGTGAAGAGCCTAAATTTTATTAAATTTCATTATTTTTCTACATTTTGGGGGACAGTGTTGTGTAACAAATGATTTGTTTGAGGATTTGTGGCCACTAAGCTGGGTTTGACCCTGTTTCTGTTATTATTAACTCTTCCCTTATCTTTCCTGTGGCTTAGTTTCTTTATCTGTAAAATGGCAATAATCACTAATACCTACCCCTTAGGTTGTTGGAGGATTAAATGAGATAGATGCAGGTATAGGGATTGGCTCAATTGTTAGGGAATTGTAAATGCTCTATATATGCAAACAACAAAAACAACTGTAATAAAACACTTAAGTAATATGTATAAGGTACCATATATATTTAATCACTTAATCCTGATCCTATGAGCTAAGGAATATTACTATCTCCATTGAATTGATGAGGAAACTAAGCCATAAAGAACCTGAATAAGTTCCCAAAAGTTGCATAGCTTTGACAGTAGTGGAGCTGATACTTGGTGGCAGTCTGGCTCTAGAGTCTGTGCTGTGAACCCTATATAGTCTCAGTATAATTTACATTTCAGCTCCCTGGTTGGATAAAATGTGCCTTTGATAAATGTGTTGTTGCAGGCTAAATGGTAACAGGCCTTTCAAGACGATCTGATGTTGTGTTTATTTTATAGTTTTCATGATATTCTCTGAGACTTCAGTGCTATAATCTTTATTCTTCTACCATGTTATTTACTAAATGCTTTTGAAGTCCCTCTGTCTTGTCATAAGAACAGCATATATCATTGTCCTAATCGTAGATTAAAGAAATTTCTGAATATGCCAGCACAGTGATGAGAAATTTTAGAGAGGTGTATTTGTATTAACCACTAGTTGGGCAAAAAAAAAAAAAAAAAGAGAAAAAGAAAAAAAATCACAAGCATAGTATATTTGCATTTTGTGAATTATATTTGTAGAACAGATATATGTCACCTATAGTCATCCTCTTGATTGTGGTCTGAGGGTTGTTTATTTGTTTGAAGAGGAGGGGTCATGTGAGTGGAACAATACTAGATAATAGAGATTGCTGTCCTTTGAAATTTAGTAAGTTTAGCAAATAAGACATTACGATTTTAGAATCTTCATAAAATAAATGTTAATTTGTTCACTAATTGAGAATTTGATTCTTCCATCAGCTTATATGAAACTTAGACTTAAATCTCAGAAATACATAAACTCAGAATTACATAATCCTAGGGAAATTTTGCTCAGGTATTAAAGTGTGTGTGGGCATGCCTGTGCATGCCGTGCATGTGTATTTTAGTTAACACTGTGGTATCTGAACAGAAATGATTTTATGTTTCTGTTTTATGATTAAGGACAGAGAAGAAAAGCTATCAAACCTCACATTCCCTCATTTCATTGTATTCACACATTCTCTAGATACAGTATGCGTCATTAGTAAAACTTTAATATTCCAGTTAATATTGTTGACATATATAGGAAGACTGTTAATAAGGAAAATTAGAATGATAATTTTTGTTTATTAAAGGAAGAAATCTCTCTTTTTTTTTTTGCAGCGATAGTGCATTTAATATTTAATAGGCTCAAAAAGTGGGTCTCACTTGAAAACTTAATTAAGTAATCAGCCACGAAAAATGGTAGGGAGGGCACAGAGCTAAAATTGAGAAGTTGGAATTTTAGGTAAGACTTTCCCAACAAGAGGCTGTGTCACCATGAGGAATAAAGATAACTTCTATGGGAACTAGTTATTCATAAAATGAGCAGCATATTATTAGATCGATTTGAAAATCCCCTTTAATTTTCATTCTATGATTTTGTAATAGTGTAGCAATGAAGAGGAAATTCTGAAATATTTAGGTATGGAGTTGTGAAACATGTACCATATAAAACTTTCACCAACAGTACTATTTTATTTGTATTATTGGCCCATAATATTTTCTAATTTTGAATTGGGTTATACATTTTATAGATCATAGCCTACCAAAATAATGTGAGTTCGTTATAAGGTAGTCACTTTACATTTTTTTACTAATTGAGATGTAGGTTTGTGAGGAATGGTTTATGGTAGAAAATGTTTTCTTTTAATCTGAAACATTTTTTGTTCTTAATTCTCTAAAACAAAAAATAGATTGAGCTTTTAAATAGGCTGAAGTATGTTTGTACATAAAAATGACAATGTTATCTAAGTAAGTACTTATAACAGGTCTCATATTTACTCTTCCTTTATATCTCCTAATCATTTTACATGTATGATATATAGTTTCTTTTCATTTTAAGATTTTTTAGAATTCTTAATTCATTTTAATCCTTTCTGTGAAACAGTTTCAAGGAGCAATTATGCTTATCCTCAACTGGAATGACTTAAGATGATCAATTTCTGAATTAGCTCTTCCTACTACAAGTGCACTTAATAGGATTTAAAGCTAAATATAGTATACCTTTATACAGAAAGCTCCTATTTAGGAGTTTCCTCTAATTCTGGTGTCCCTTTCTAGGCTGCCTCAGGTATAATTAAGAAAATACACAATCAAGAATTAAGTTGACAATGTGAGATGACTTGGTAGCCGACTTTCACCATTGCACATAAACAGCACAGTTATTCTAAATCTCTGTATCACTTTTCAGCCAGATAACCACTAAAATCACTGCAGTGTGCTTTCCTGAAAATGCCATAATCCTTCAAATGCCACATTAAACCGAGGGAGAAAACCATCAGTAGTCCCTGCACAGTTGTGTAGAAGGATGAGCCATGAGCCAAGTGAAAAGATGTTCTGGAAGAATAGTAACCTTTTCCGTTGATGTGTGCATTTCCCATTACATTTTTGACACAAAATGTTGCAAAATGATTTAATGGTGGCATTTTGTTTTGCTGACTCCTTTTTTCATTAAAAAAGAAACCAAAGTTGGGTTAGAAATGTAGGGGAAGGGTGACCAAGCACTCAATTCTATTGTAGAAGTCTCTTTTCAAAATAAATAAAAAAAAAATATTTTAGGAGCATGGCTTTTCCCCATTTACTTTGTATATAAACCGTGATATACAAATCATTTAGTTCTATTATATCTGCAAAAGGATGACTTATTTATTCTTTAAGTTAATCCGTTTCTCCATTGTGCACTTCCGTTCTTTTTGATCTTAAATGGCCTGTCAATAAATCAGGAAATCTTTGTTTAGTAAATGCATATGTCTCACTTATACATGTAAACCAGAAAGTGTCCTTTTTATTATCACTTTTCATGTATATTACTAGAGCTGCTTATACAAGGAAACAAAGTATGAATAGATGCAGTGGTCTAAAACATCAGTTCCTACTTGGGAGCCTGGGCGGTTCAGTTGGTTAAGCATCTGACTCTTGGTCTCTGCTGGGTTCATGATCTCACAGTTGGTCTAGTCCAGCTCCACCTTGGCTCTGCACTGGTGTGGAGCCTGCTTGAGATTCTGTCTCCCTCCCCTTCTGCCTGCCCCCCCCCCCGCCCCAGCTCGCACTCTCGCTCTAAAATAAATAAATGAATGAATGAACGAACGAATGAATGAATAGCAATTTTTTTTTTAACTTTGAGAGGATACATTTCTAGTGGGACTTAAGTTATGAAGTTGTCCCACATAAAACTAGTATAAAGCTTATTTGCATCTGTGAAAACATTTTAAGAAAGAGAAATTAACTTCCCAAAATAGTTTATAAGACTTCCGCAGCATTGGATTTTCGGTTTTAGTATTGATATGGAGTACTTGGATATGGGCCCAGTCACACAATTATTGTAAAAAACAAAAATGAAAGACTTGTGAATTTATTTGGTACATGCACATTTCTTAGTATCTCATATTTTTTTTAAAAATGCATCAAATAGTGTTTAAGCATTACCTTGATTCTCCCTACCCCCAGGATTATAGGAATAGTCATAAAAGGTACAGTATCAGTTAAAGGAATGTAAATTTAATGTAAAATTTCTCAGTCAGTATGCTGTCCATTGTTCCCTTTTACCCAACTGGGTAACTCTTCCAATAGACTTCATTGCTCTCTTTCAGCTCTGTCAGTATAGATTAGATTTAGTTTCCTAACAAACGTTAACTCTCTTTTTTCTTCCAAATGTCTCAAAATTGTAGAGTTTACATTGAGTTCAACAATTCTTTATCTTCATTTTATCTTATTTTATTTAATTTTTTGCTTAACAGCAGTTATCAAGATCAAAAGAATCAGAACAATATGCAGTATGTATATATATCCCCATGCTTTTAACTAAAAGTGACTGAAGGCCTTTCTTTTCCTCCCTTCCTCCCTTTCCTCCTTTCCTTCCCTCCTCTCCCCCCCATCTCTCTTCCTCTCTCCTCCTCCTCACCCTGTTACACTATCATGATCAGAAAGCCACAGAAATTTGTTTTAGAGGAAGAATCTGTTTTCCCAAGAATTTTTCATAATAGTATAGGATTACCCAGTGAGATGATTGCCAGAAATGAGTGGTCCAGTAAAAGCGATGGGGCTGTAAAAGGTTGGGTAGGTTTAAGCAAGTAGGGAAGAAAGGCATTCCATAAGAGAAGAAAGGCTCTGTGACCATAGCCGGAAGGTGGGAAGTTCTTTTATGGCAATAGGTAGATTCAAGCAGAGATCTGTGGAGAATTGTTTTACCTGGTGAATTATTTGACCTGAAAAAGCACAATGTGTGGTTGTTTTTTTGGACTCTAACATTACATAAATGAGATATACAGGGCCATTTTATATGACACTATTTTCCAACTATTACTGTTTGCTAAAAATTTAGTTAAAATAACAATTATAAAACAAACTACAAAATGTTCATGAAGAAAATGAGTATATCTATCTATCTATCTATCTATCTTGGGAAAAATAAATAAAACCAATAGTAAAACAACTGCTTTGGCATATACAGATAGATTTTTATTTTAAGAGTAATTAATGGCATACTGGATTAGAACACATTTATTAACTTAATGGATTTTTTAAGTGCCAAAGCAATATATGTTGTTTGTAGCCATATAAATAACAAATGTATAGAGGAATGTTATTTTCTCCTTACTTACTCTAAACCCCACTCCTTTGATGGAATATGTTCAGTTTCCTGTATAATCATCCATACTTCTTTCTTCTAAGTACAAAAGAAATATTCGGGGCCCATTGGCTGACCTTCTTCCTCCCTCCCTCCCTCTAATCTCTCTCTGCTTTTTACAGTTATAGTAGGCTTTACTCTGACACCTGCTTTTTTTTTTTAACTTGAGAACACATAAAAGACGTTTTTCAATAAAAATAGAACTAAACCAGTTTTTAAAAAGCTACAAATTATAATGTGGGTGTGCCATGATTTATTGTAATATTTCTCTATTGATAGATTTTTTTCTGTTTGATTTCTATTTAGAGTGCTTGACCAAAGAATATGTTTATTAAGTATATATACATATAATGAGTGTGTACTTTACATTTTAATAGATACAATTATTTCATTACCCAATAGACACAAATATGTGAGAATATCATCACATGGATTTTTAACAATCCAGTGGATAGAAATTGGCAATTGATTGTATATTGTGACTACAAGACTGGGAATTGACCACATATTGAATAGCCATTAGCCCTCTGGGTTTTCTCATACATATGTTGTCTTTCTGTTTCCTGTGTCTCTTTATCTATTAGGCGTTTTCCTTTTTTAAAATGAATTTATCACATGTCTTTGTATAAGTTGCAGATAACTTTCTTTCAGGTTTTGTGTGTGTGTGTGTGTGTGTGTATGTATGTGCTTTGTTTGCTAATGGTACTTTTTGCCAAATCAAAATTTTAATTATTTATGTTGTAATATTTGTCTGAAAAAAACTAATCTGACATGCTGTTACGAAATGGCCAGCTAATATATCATACATTACTTAGGCAGGCACCACATATTATTTGTCTTTGCCTTGTAGATTACCTGTGTGAAGTTTTGCTTCAAATATTTTTAAAGATCTGCTGAAATAGTATGCTATTTAAGAATAATTTTTTAGTTTACATTTTGGCATCAGCCAAATGTAATTTGGCTAACAAAGCTAACAAAAACATAATTTGTTAGCTTTCAGACTCTATTCTAAATTAAAATAAATGTAATCTAATAAATTTCATTTACTAAATTTTATTTATTAAAATTAAATTTTAAAGCATGTTGAAGCTACATGTTAGTGTTCTAACCTTTTATATAAAGTGTTTGGTATCTTAAGTTGAATATATGTTTGGTGATTGATATAAGGCAAAAATTATGTTGAAAAAGGCACTGGTGAACTTGAAATGCTAAATTTAATGGTCTTTTTAATTTTTAAGTACTCATTGCATTTGGTCTCATTTCAGCATATAACATTAGTGACCAGCCTTCTTAAAACTTTTGGTTTTTATTATACAGTGTTTTTTTCTAGTTCTCAATAGCAACATGGTTAAAATGTTTGAATTTTGGAACCAAGTAATTTGGGTTCAAATCTTCCCCCCAGGGCTTATGAGTTGTGACTTTGATTTGGTTTTATAATCTCTGTGCTTTAGTTCCCTCATTTGTGAACTGTGAATAACAACTATTTCTGTCTCATAGAATTGCTTATGAGGATTAAATCAATGTAAACATATAGTGATTATATACCTTCATCAACTCTCTCCTAGTCTGTTGTAGTAACAAGCACCTTCATTAGTTTGAATGTCTGTAGTCTATCCAGTTGTCTGAATGGATTTGTTCATGTTGTACTTGAATTTGTCCAGCAACTTCCTGTTTCTTGCAAGGTAAATCAGGTTTATACCACGGCTTATAAGGTCCTCCAAACCTGACCTTAGTTTAATTTTTATCTTCATTTCTAGTTATTCACAGCTCCAGGTGATATCTGTTCAAACCATTGCAGGCTATTTCTCCTTAATAAAACTTTCCTGTTACTTTCATGCCATCTCCCTTTTACTTTATGTTATATCCTCTTACCTAATATGACCTCCCCTTTTTCTCTGGAATGAGGGTTTCTCCCTTGTTTATATTTAGTCTATATGTCTTGGTCAGTCCATGATTCTTAGTGTGTAAATACTGTATCTAAAAAATTAAAGCAAATTAGTTTTAATAGTCCCAATCCCAAGTTCAGTGCTGATCACATAGTGTACCCTTTACACATCTGAAGAGAATAAGAATCTATCGATTTTAATTAAGTGACTCTTAATATTTTAAGAGTGACAGTCATAAGATAGTAGTGGGAACTTGGCTTAGTTATTTTTATATGCAAAACACTGAAGCCTTGTTTAGATTGGGATGGCAGTTTTTGTCATCATTTATTTTAATATAATTTGTGTAGTAATTCAGTAAATTTTTTTTCATGGCTATATTGTTCTATGAGTAAAGTATATTTTAAAATTCTTAGATGAATTTTATTACCCTTAATATTCCTATTGTATGTCTAAAGATAGTACCTATATCATTGAAATCTGAAGTATCTTTAATCTGAAAATATGTGTTACCATTAGTTTTTGCTGATTTCAACTGCTTGGGTAATATAGAGTCAGGTAAATTAGGTCTGACTATATCTTAATCTAGTTTGGTCAGAAGAGAGGAAATAAAGCTATATAATTTGTTTTGTAACAGTAACTGGGTCTCTATTTTACTCTAATCTTTTTTTTTACGTTTTTATTATTTACGTTATATTTACCATGTGTGTTACGTATCCATATGTTATAAACCTCAGAACAAAATATCTAATCTTAAAGAATTTTATTAACAGATTGAGAACTTCTAAAATCGATTTCTGGAGTAATTCCATGGCAATACAAAGCATTGTGTTTTTTGTTTTGTTTTTCAGGTTTGTTTGTTTTGTTGATATAGGTACTTTGATATAGTACCATATTCTTTTACTTCACTGCAGTGATTGGCTTCTAAGGAGTATTTACCTCTGCAGTTACTTCTTTCAGTGGCTTTTGCTGACATGAATTGTATCTAGCAGCTATTTAACTCCCAGTACCCTTTATGTTTGTAGCTTCATTAGTATATGTGTGTTAACTCTAGCACTCTTTTCTGGTATCAGGTAAGCATTTTAAATATGTAAGATGAAAATCAGCTAAGAATAATTTGGGGAAATGATGATTTCCAGAAGCTGAATGGAGGGAAAAAGAAAAAATGAAATAAAATAAAACAAAACATGTATCTTTAAACTAACATAAAGATTATAAATCACCCAGAATTATTTGTAGGACATAATTTTATAAGTTTTAACTTTTGGTAGAATACTGCTTACTTCCTTCAGTATAAAATTTAACTTTATAAGATTGTCATTGTTAATCAACTTTAGAAGGCAATTTTTTATTGGCCACACACATACATGCACATGTATACACACAATAGCCTATTTCCTAACATGTATAATTTACAAATTGTCAAATGCCAAACACTAACAACTGATGAAAGTACCACAATATTTTTTATTTGCTGGCATTTAAAAAATATCTTTTATAAATTAAGTGTATTTCATATATTATTCCACTGTAAACAATGCTGCAATAGATACAGGAGTCCATATATCTTTTTGAATTAGTGTTTTCATTTTCTTTGGGTAAATATCCAGTAGTGGGATTACTGGATCATCTGGTATTTTCTATTTTTAATTTGGAATACTCAAATTTTTTAATTCTAGCCAGACTCTGTCTACTTAGTTTCTGACTGGTATAGCCAGTCACACACATCTCCATAGCAAATCTGTACCTTCTGTGTCTGTGCCTTCATTTTGCATCTTCACTTCTACTGCTTCAGTTTTGGCCTTTCTCTTGTCATATGTGGACATTTGCAGATAACTTTCTAAAATTTCTCCCTCTTTATAGCTTCCTTTTCCTTCAGTTAATGCATCCACAGCTCTCTTTCTGTATCACATATTTATGTTATTGATTTGCTTAAGTACTTTCAGAGGACTGCAGGAAACTGTCTAGACCCCTGTCACTTACCCACAAGTGACCTTTACTCCAGTCATACCAATGTGGCTTTTCTGACATACTCTTGTAAAAAATTCCTCTGTACTTTCCTTCTGCCTCAAATTTTATTCCACATATTCTCTGCCTGATAAATTCCAACTTACCCTTTAACACTTGCTTTAATTTTTTGTTAATCTTTTTTGTTAATCTTTTACTTAACCTTCTCTCTTCTACTTCTCATCCAAAGATTGTCTCTTACTACATTAGCAGCTTATGCAGGCTTCTGTGATAATAGTTGTCACCCTGTCCTGAATACCTCTTGGAGTCTTACACTTTTGTTCAATTGACCCCTTATCATACTGTGAACTTAATGAGTTTTATTTATCTTTATATCTCAAGAGCTAGGATAAAACTTGGCATGCTATAATCTTTCAGTAATTTTTTTTTGAATGGATGGTTTATAAAAGACACTTGGTTAGTGTGGGTTACGCTTAGAACCCAGACCTCTTGACTTCCGTGTTCATTGTCATATTGTTTCTATAGGTTCTGTGTTATTAAGTTCCTAAAATAATTCTACTCTTCTTAGAGTCTGTTACAGCACAGTTGTATCTTTGCATGCCCTGTCAACAATTTCTTTTTTTAATGAATTGTGTGTGCTTTTTAACACTTTTATTCTAGTGTTTTGACTGTCATTTTGGAGAATACTCCTCCTTCTGTATTAACTGTATAAGTCTCTTCATTGTTTAAATACTTGAACTAGTAAATCTTTTGCAGTGTCATGTCACTGTGTGTCATTGGGTTTCTAGGTTTTCCTTCTATGACAACAGCTACTTTCTGTAACATTTTATTCAGTTAATCTGAACACTTCAGTATAATTGGTAACCAATTCTTGATACATTTCTTGAGTTTTAATCATCAGTCACATCTTTTTAAATTAAATTTAAATAGTAGTATATCCCCTAAATAAAATAGTTCACTTAATTAATTTCACTTAATAAATTTCCTAGACCACTTTGTTCTGACGTTTGGCTCTCTTACATTCTTGCAAAAAAATTTTTGGTAACAGGGGCGCCTGGGTGGCACAGCAGTTAAGCGTCTGCCTTCGGCTCAGGGCGTGATCCCGGCGTTCTGGGATCGAGCCCCACATCAGGCTCCTCCGCTATGAGCCTGCTTCTTCCTCTCCCACTCCCCCTACTTGTGTTCCCTCTCTCGCTGGCTGTCTCTATCTCTGTCGAATAAATAAATAAAAAATCTTTGAAAAAAAAAATTTTTGGTAACAATGTGTGATTTATTGCCATTAGTCATGTTATCTGCAGGTATGTTTTCCAATTTCACTAAGCCTCTTTTTTTATGTTGATAAATAAGAAAAATAACTCTTATTACATATATATAAATATATAATATATAAATATGTATGTATATAGCATTGCTTTCTTCGTACTTTATTACTTAACTTGTACTACTCTAAAGAATGACATTTCACATTAAATTGTCTTCATCTTGATTGTTATTTTTATCAACTTCAGTTTTGATTTACACTAACTTTATTAGTTAGTAGAACTAGAATTAGAAACAAAAATACAAGTAAGTGAAATAAATGACTTATCAAAATTTTCAAAAGATTTATTTACTGTTAAATTTGGATTTTTCTCTTTAAAACCCTGCATATTTTTTTAAAAGGTTCTTGTGATCTTGATTCCCTTGAATGCATTCATTTTTGAAAATTAACCTATCAATTCCAGAATTTATTATCTCTCTCCAAAACAATACCTCTTTCATTTTCCCACGTTGGTTATTATATATAATTCTGTCCTAGAAAAGAGTTACACTGCTTTTTAACCAAAGTTGGTTTTTTTTTTTTGTTTGTTTGTTTGTTTGTTTTGATTTGTTTTGTTTTGTTGTACCCTTATTTTCTTTGGTGAAAGAGAGAGGAAGAAATTTAGAGAAAAAAAAAAAAAAAGCAGCGAATTACCTAGTTTCTTCAGCTTCCTTTTCATAGGTACTATATCAGTTGTTTAATTCTTTATGGGGTTCTTTGAACCTTATCTGAATACTCCATGGTTTCTTTAAAAGGTAAAATTTCAGAATTCTGGAAACTTTTTTTTTTTAATGAGGTACTTTATGTATGTATGTATGTATTCCTAAAATATTTAAGCCTAAGTTTGAGGGAAGTATTAGGGTAAAAAGAACAGAGTAGAATGGTGGAGTGTTACCTTGTGAATATACTATTAAAAATGTGACTGCATAATGTGACTTAGTGTAAAATTTTAGTTCATGCATTCTGTGTGTATATGTGATTTTTTAGTATAAAGATAATAAATGAAACCAAGGATCCTAAGTGTGATCCTAAGTTCATAAATAGGCAACCGTTGGAGCACTTGAGAATTGATAGATTGAACTACATAAAAGTAACTTGTTAAGTATGTTCTTTCCAAATAATAGCAAGTGAAGGAGGAGTTCTGCTTTGAAAGAAACTGTTAGATGTTCCCTGTAATTGCTCAGTAAATCAGATAGACACAGACAGCTGCACAAGGAAGATAGGCCTAGGAAAGACTAAATCAATGGGATTCAGTCACATCCAAGTGAAATTACATCAGTCAGTAACTTTCCTTTTAAGTGACTGAGATCTTCCAGACCCAAATTTCTCTTGTCAGGTACTCATTTATGTCATTTATTAAGGAATTGAAAAATTGCCTAGTTATATCAAGGACCTTGTTGTGATATGGCCTGTAAATGTAGATCTTTTTTAAAAGGAAAGTTGAGTTTTATTTAGAGCATTGAGCACACTGCCCAAAGATTTGACTGTTCTTTTGAAGCTTTCATTTGTAAATAAATTATGAAATCTATTTTTTTATTCTTTTGAATAAGATTCCTGTGTTTAGTTTCAGATTTATTTTCTAATCTGTCTCCTATTTATTGAGGATATTAAAATCCATTCATATATTCATCCATCAAATTGTTATTATGGAGGATATATAAGAGACATAAGAATTTAGAGGATCATGGAAATATTCTTAAATAGATGACTGACTAACCCAACTGACGGACTAACCCAACTGACTTTAAGATAATTAATTGAAAAGGATGGTGATAGTAACAGAAAGATGAGTGGCCATATTTAATTGTTGGATACAAATACAATAAATGATATTATAGGGGATTGTGAGTTTCCTCTTTGGGAGTGTTAACTAGAAATTTCCAGAATGCATTTAAAGTTATGGGATTATAAATAATAGAGAAAAATCAAATTCTGGAAATAGATTTGGTAACTTTTATAGATTTGTTCTATACAACTCAAGTATCCAATCCTAACTTTACTGCCTTTACTTTTGAGTAAATGACTCTGTCTCTGAATGGATACTGGAGGGCTAGTAGGAAATCATGTTCTATAAGAATGGAGGAACTGAAGAAAAAGGGGTGGTGGGGAGGTGGGGAAAGAATGGAAATAATTGGATATAGGTGTCCTTGGTTTAGTTGGGTCACAGGCTGAGTCCAGAGAAATTTAATTGCCAAGTAGGAAATCCTCAAGATGAGGTAGTGTGGTACTCTGTGGGGTTTTTAAAAGATTTGTTTTAGTGACCAAAATATCTCCATGTAAACACAACTTATCTTTGAGTAGTTGAGTGTCAGCTGGCTCACCTTAAGTAAAGTTGTGAAATATTTATAATTTGTCTCCTACCCTCTTTTATTATTATTATTATTATTATTAATTTAACTTCCTTCCCGTGACTCTTTGTATTTCCTTCATACTAGCTGTATGTGCTCTACTTTAAGTGGAAGTTCTTAATCTTTAGGGTACATTCAAACCACCTGACAGGATTATTAAGCCACAGAATTTTGTTTTAGGCATCCTAGGGTGGTGCCCCAAAATTTGTATTTATAACAAGTTCTCAGTTAATGTTGATTCTGATGGTTTGGGCATACTTTGAGAACCACTGTTTTATTCCAGAAATCCTTTTAGCTGAAGCCCTAAGATTGTGGTTCTAAGCTTGTTAGGGATGCAAATCACCTTTGGAAAGAATTACCAAAAACAAACAAAAAGAAAAATCCCACTCTTGGGAGATTCTGAATCAGTAAATTCTAAACTGTGAGGTGGAATTTGGACATCTGTGGTTTTATAAAGCTTCAAAGGTACTAGCTCCCTAATAGTACCTGTGCCAGTTCTCTCTCTAGCCCTTAGATTTGCCTTTTCATTGCACTAAGTTCCAGTTGTTTGGGGAAGATTCTAGAAAAGCATTCATTCAGCAAATAATTACTCTGTGCCCCTTTGTGCCAGGTGCTGGACTTAGTTCCAGAAATTCAGAAGTGAACAGGGGTGCCTGAGTGGCTCAGTCCATTAAGCATCCGACTCTTGATTTCAGCTCAGGTCATGATCTCAGGGTTGTGAGATCAAGCCCTGCATCAGGCTCCGTGCTGGATATGGAGTCTGCTTGAGATTCTCTCTCTCACTCTCCCTTTATCCCCACCTCCTGCCTCTCTCTTTCTCACCAAAAAAAAAAAAAAAAAAAATCAGAGGTGAACAACATAGGCATGGTACCTCAGAGTTTAAACACCCCCTGCCTTTTTTGCATATGCTCACATATTTACTGATCCCACCCAAATGAGTTGGCTTTCTTAAATAAGTCTTTATACTGGAGCTGTGTTTATGTAGGGACCTCATAAGACCAGGAGTCCCATTCTCTCCTAATTGAACCAGATCATTGACTTTTAGAGCCTTTAGGGAGGAAACACTGTTCTCTTGGCCAAAATAGTATTCTAAAAAACATATTTTTGTATGATTTCAGTTCTTTTAAATTCATTGAGGTTTATTTTATGGCCCAGAATATGGTCTGTCTTGTTCTTTGTGCGATGGAAAAGAATGGATATTCATCACTTCTTGAATGTCCTATAAAAATAGGTTGATACATTGCTCAGGTGTTTTTATACATATTCATTTTCTATCTACTCGTACTATTAATTACTAAGTATTAAAGTCTCTGACTATAATTGTAGATTTGTATATATCACCTTTCAGTTTTATTAGTATTTGCTTTATACATTATTTCTTCTTAGTAAATTGACCCCTTTATCAATGTAATGTCCCTTTTAAACTCTGGTAACATTCTTATTCTGAAGCGTACTTTGTCTGATGTTACTGTAAGTATTCCAGTAAGCTTTTCATTGCTATTTGCATGGTATATCTTTTACTCTTTTTTTTCTTTTAACTATCTATATCTTTATGCCTAAAATAGCTTTATAATTAGTTATGATATATATATCTCCATTGATACATGCAGATATACAGACTATATTTAAAATGGATTGTACTTCTAGTAAATAGCATATAGTTGGAACTTGCTGTTTTATCCAATTTGACAATTTCAGTCTTTATAATTTTCATAATATTCATATTTGGATAATGAAGGTAACCCAGGTGCCACTGAATTTTTCTTATTAGGGTGATATTCTGATACAATTACATTAAAAAGAAAATGTTTACTCAATATATTTTTTCTTTTATAACTAAGTTGATTTAATGAATTTTGTTAGATGTAGGATAGCTAATTTGCCTTACACATTCAATATTTAATATGACATTCTTTGACTTGTAAATCTATATTAATTAAAGCATTTAACCTTTAAGTAATTTTGTATGATTCCATAAATATTTGTTACATGTTATCAGTGTTTGAATTTTTAAATTTTATTTTTCCTTTTAAATTAAATACATTATAAACAAGTAATTTGTATTTAAAGAAAACAAAAGCCTGAACATGGTATATATTAATTACATAGTGAAGTGTGGTATTTCTGGAGTAAGCAGTGTTAGAGTAGTAAACATTGTAATTTCGAGCATATATAGCAGTGAAATATTTCTCGTTCACTCATCTATTTTTTCAGTAAAATTTGTTTTTGAAATTTTTTACTTATTTTCCATTGCAATGTGTTAATATTTTAAGTTTACAGAAGGGATTGTCTATTATACATTCAATTGTTTGGAAAGACTGAAACTCTAGCCACAGTTCTGCTTTTGGCTAGATGAATGACCTTGAATTAAATTACCTCTAAAGTCATTTTCTCATCTGTAAAATAAAGGCATCAATCTTATTTTTTTCTCAAATTTTGTAACATTTGTAACTTGAAGAGATTCCAAAACAAACACTGTACAGTCCTGAAAAGGATTTCGAAGCCTGTAATCCCCCCATCCGATACTTGAATCATCTGCCCAGTATCACTACTAAGAGACAGGGAGACAGCTTCTGTCGGGGATAGGAGTGTGTAAGTAACCCATTTCCTCTTGAGGCAGGTCTGACTGTTGGCAGTTTCTCTCCCCAAGTGATTGAAATGTCTCTTTTTAATAATTTCAGTCTTTGGAGTCATACAAAACAAGCATAATCCAAGTCCTAGTATTAGAAACCAACTGTATTTTCTGGTTTTTCTTTTTTTAATCAAACATCCCTTTTCATCTGTTCCTTCTATAACAGAGGTTTGATTTGTATTGGTTTTGCATAGTTTTGGACATATGAAATAAACAAAATGTTAATGAAATTAGAGGTGAAATGAATTTGAAAATAACACTGGATATAAATTTTGTAGTTGATAGATTTTTATATCCAGGTAATAATGTATAAGAATCTCATTAACATTTGTAATTGAACCCTAGAAAAATGTCATTTTAAAGTATTTATGGACTGGGAATTTAAATAATGCTAATGTTAGATGTTTACTATGTCCCAGACTCTCTTCTTTTCCCTCTAAATGTATCATCTCATTTAGTTCTTAACAACAGTCCTATGAGGTATGCACATCTCCATTTTGTAAATTAGGTATCTAAAGTACAGAGATACTAAGCATCATGAAATAGAAATTATTCCAGTTATATATTGATACTATATAAATTATGTATTAAAATATAAATTTTTCCCTTCCAGTAAATACTTATACTGTTTGATAAATCTGCTCTGCATATTAGTTGCTGAGATTTACTGAGTGCTTTTTATGGGCCAGTGTGCTAGTGATTTACATATTTTATCTCATATAATCCCAGGAAATAGATACAGATTTTATCCTTATTTTATGGGTGAGGGAACTGAGAAGAATTACTTGTCCAAGATCAAACAACTAGAAAGTGGAGGAATTAGGGTTTGAGTCTAGATAGTCTTGACTATGTGGCCTATGCTCTTAGGTATACAGCCTCTCGACTACACTGCGTTAGCATATTTGACTTTGTTGGGTCAGAAGAAGTAAATGCTTCTTGGCAGGCAATTCCAACTATACAAGATACAGACTACTGGTGCATGCATCAGGGAAGCCCTTTGAAAATACTTAATTCCTTTTCTCTACAGTAATTTGTAAGTAAGCTTACTAGATACATATGGAATAAATGCAAAGCCACAACTTGATCTCTGATGTAAAAGACCACAGAGTCTTTTGTCCTAGGAAGATAGTAGCCAAAACAAGTCACACTTCTTATTCTGGCTTTAAGGGAGATTTGGAATATTAACTGAAATTTTAGGATAGAGGAATATTAGCAATAGCTTTTTAGTTTTTTTCAAAGTTGGGAGTTCAACTTAGATTTAATTGGGGTTTAAAGCAGATTTCCATGATATCTAATGTTTCTATGTTCAAATTCCTTTTAAAGTTAAATACAGATCTTTTGGGTTGTCTGCTAGTCTCCAGCATTTGTGCATGTAATTAAGATTTAATTATACTTCTGTGGTAAATGGTGTGGTTGCTTCCTCTTGCATTATGCTTATGTAGTAGTTCTTAAGTTGTAGTCAAAGCACTTCTCAGAATATCACATTCAGATTGTGCTTAAAGCTCTTAGAGACTGAAGCACTGAGAAAAGTTAGCATATATGACTGTTTGACACAAGGGAATTCAGCTTTCCCTATGTCCTTGTTATTTGACAAGGGAAATTCAGCTCTTTCTGTTTATTTCTCATATGTCGATAAGTGCATTTCTCTGAAAACTATGTTTCACATTATATTCTTTTTTTTCTTGTACAGTTTTGTTTTTGCTTTCTTTGGAAATTATTCAGCTTGGTGTGGTCGCTCTTCTCAGTAGTGCTGTATTTGTCTGTGATTGTGCCACTTTTCACTTTCTTTTTCTCAGTGGAACTTAGAAGCATTAAACACATCTTTCTAGTAGTTAAATATTAAAATGAAGTTTCTCTATGATCTGTGACTACTTTGACAATTTCACGTCATCTACATAGGTATAACTATCTGAAGGAAATAAATAAATTTCTATGTTTACCACAGTAAAAAAAAAAAAAAAAAGTTCTTCTAGTCACTGAGCACCTAACATTTCTCCTCTGAAAATAAAGGCATGAAGGTAGCAAATGAATACATGTTGTTAGTGAAATAAATACAAGAAATACCAGAAAATAGTTTTTAGAAATAAATGCAAGTGAATGAGTTTTGAAAATTTGGCTAAAAATTAGTACATTCATAATCTATCAGGCCTTCACAGTGAGGTATAGTCTCTGCCATTGCTGTTGCACAGTCCACTAAAATAGCTAGTTCGGGATATACTTCTCACAATTGTAGCCAAACATTTCTAGTATAGTCCTTAACAAAGGAAGGCAGTGTAGGCACAGGGGATAAGAATCATTTGAAAATGTCCCCCCTCAGACTGTATAGTTGAGCAGAACCAGCCCTGTAACATGGTGATTAGGTGTGCTTGTTTTCAGCACAGTTGCATTCAGTGTATGCCTTCAGCATAGTTTCTCAAACATTGTTAAATTGCCATAGCTGAAGAAAAAAGAGCAAACTGCTATTTTTTGAAACATTTATTGATCAAATACATGTTTGCTTATGTAAATATAAACCCTCCAATATTTTTATATTTTCTTTTTGTTTTAGTGAGATAGATTTATTTTGACAACTAAAACTAATAACAACAATACTAATAATACAAGAGGAGGCAACTCGATGTTTCAAAGGATAAAATGATTCCATTTTAACCAGTAAGAACTTATACAAGATCATGGCATTTAGGTTTAGGGTATCTATCTCTTTGGACCAAATCATATGTTATTTGAATCTACTGTGGTATTGTTAGTATGTTTCATAAGACATAGTACAGAGCTGCTATGATCTTTAAATGTTAATGTTCTTTTCTTATCACTTTACTGTGTAGATACCCTTCATGAGACCCAACTCTGCCACAGCTCATCCTCGGAGGCAATCCTGGAAACCTCTTTTATAAGTGTGATTTTTAAAATGTGGATAACACTCTCAATAGAGTACATAAAGTAAAGGAGAACAGCTATCTTGTCCTTCCCATAAGCTTATCACTGCAAAAAGTTGCCTTTGCTTGTCAGGTTTGGATAGAATGTAATTGATTGGTTTGTTGCTTGGACTGACAAGGCAGTTAATTTACCTGTGTGGATTTTTTCCTATTTTTTTCTTATACTTTTTTTTTTCCTTGCACTAATCAGAAACATTTGATATGTGCATTGTTGAAAAATAGTAGATAATGTCTTGTCAGAATTGTCCTATTAAGTAATGTCTTTCCCTCTTGCTTCTTTGGCAAATGATGATATACAGTGTTTGGACTTTCTGAAGAGTTATGGAAGCCTGTGGGACTTAAATGCAATGTGCTACTCACTGTTGTTGTTGAACAATACCAGTAACAAACAAGAAAGACAATGCATTCCATTAGTCTGCTATTCTATTTCATCCAATTTAAAACATATATTCATATGTGAAATGTTACTTTGGGAAACAACTATAGACTCTTATATTAAAGGTTCTCTCTATTTATAATATTCATCAAAAGTGAAAGACTTGTAAAGCATATGCCATTCTAGTTTTGGCTCATTAGTCCTAGTGTGAAAGCACTAATGTTATTAGCATGAAACTTTTACAACTTCAGATTTTAAGCTCATTAGTAAAATATTTGTGTTGATCTCTAGATATTTTTAAGTAATACCCAAATTTATTCAGTCTTTATTAATTTAATATGAACTTTCTGTGTTCAATATAATTTTATTTTTCCTGACCTTAAATATGAGGTTATGAAATAAGGAGGGAGATACAATGCTTAATGACTATACAACCTGCCAGCTGAAAGATCTTCATCAACATCTATATTTTTCCAGAGATTTACAGAATTAAAATTTGATCTTCAAGTTTTAATGATCCAGTTTTAAATCAACGACAGAAATATGTTGAATATTCCATCACTCCATGTTGAACTGATTTAGAAGAGACTCATGGCTGAAATTGAAATGTACATTTACATGTAATTGTTAACATGTCTCTTGGAATTTCCTGATTTATAAATGTGGTTTGGACATCTTTCAGGTATAGTGGCAATTGAAAATAGTTTAAACTTTAGGAATAGAGTAGGCAATGTTCTAGATAATCAAAAGCAAGTGTAAGTTTAAAGTTGCTGTATGCTAGTAATCTATAGTTACAGTAAGGAACCATATTATTGGATAAGATGTTTAATAAAAGTAATATGTATATGAAATATGTATAAACTGACATTATTAACTTATCAAAAGATCTTTTAACATTGGAGGAAAAATATTAATAGACTGTAGCAAAACCAGTAGGCATTTTTTTTTTTTCTGGAATAAGGAAGGATTCATTATCTCTACATAAGCTTAAGAGAAAGTTGATAATTATTACTATTGCTTAATTGCAACTGATTATAAAAAAATGACAGATTGCCATTTCCTTAAAAGAATATGCTAATACTCCTGGCCCTCCTTTGATATATGGTGAGAAATTACTAGTGGTCATTTTATTTTAGATTTTGTGAAAAATCATTAAGCCTGTGGTTTTGGTGTCACTATTAATCAAAATCCTTTCCACCTTGGTTCTAATTAGAATACTACATTATCATCATTCTCTATCTTACAGCCTTCAGTGGTAGATATGCTATTCCATATTTGGTGCTAACCCTAAAATCTTTGTCACACATCACAAATACAAATCTCATAATTCATAAGATCATTGGTCCTGCAAACAGGTATTCAGAGTAGAGAACTTTTAAAGGAAGTAGAATAAAACATTTTCTCCTAATAATCTCTTAAGTGCTCTCATATTTCCACAGTATAAAATTAACTCTCTTCCATAATCGGTCCAATTGCTATTTAAAGGAGTTATTAATGTGTACTTAAGAAAATATGCACTAACTGATGCGTATTTCACAGATGTGTAAAATCTGCAGGACAGGTAAATGATGGCTATTTCTAACAAGGTAGGGAAAGGAAAACACTAAAATATCAGGAAGGTAATTAAATGACTCAGAAATATAGGAAGAATGACATAGTATTATCTAGTGGTGGTTCTCAAACTTCATAGTGCATCAGAATCATAGGAAGGATTTGTTAAAACACAGATTGTTGTGCTATTTCACCTCCTTATTGTCCTCTTCCCCACCTTACCCCCTCCTCCTGTCTCCCTACAGTTTCTGATTCAGTAGGTCTGGGATGAGGCTTGAAAATTTGCATTTTTAACAAGTTCCTTAGTGATATTGCTGGCCAAGGACCACCACTTTGAGAACCATTTGTATATAATAGTTTTTAAAAGAATCATTGTGTTGTGGTTGACGTTGATTGATTGAAGATGGAGTTAATGTCCTTAAAAGAGCCCTTACATTTTCAAAAATAATTGTTTCTAGATAAGTTTGTAGGAGTTACATCTAAAACACATACAGTGTCTTTATTTTTATAAATTCATTTGAACAATTTCTTTTTTTACTTTTTAAGTTTTTAATTTTTAATTTTTACTATTATGGGGACAGCACTATTTTACATAATAGAAATTAGTCAAAAAACATTGCCTTTGTCCATAATTCACTAATTCCTTTGCTAAAAAAAAGATTGGAAATTAGGGTTATGTTTGAACATGAAAAGGTTAGCCTTACCCTTTATCCATCTTAAGTTTAGAGATGGTATTTATGTAGCACTTATATACCATCATTATTCATGTATTTCTTGATGTTTATCTGATTTTACATTTATGGCATTAAAGATTTATGGCATAAAATAAATAATAATCATTTATTATCATTATCCTATTTCCTTGTTTATACATCTTATCACTTAATGAGACCACTGTTTTTAAACAATGTTTCTTATTCGACAAAACTTACCACTGTTTTACTTGATTCACAGTATGGGAATATTTTATGAATATTTCACCAAAATCTGTTCAAGGAGTTGTAGAAGGACTTTCTACAGCAGAGTGGAATGTAATGTTCAAAAAAAATTTTTTTTATTTTCTAAGATTATTTTTGACAATCGAAACTTGTTTAAGAGACTCAGCTTTAGGGTTGCATGCATATGGAGATAGGTTTTTTTCCTACTTGTTTGAGTCAGCACTTTGTAAATTTACATAAGGATTGTGATTAAAAATATTTCTGAGGTGGACGTGGTTTGCAAATACTTTCTTTGTAAAAACATAGGCCTCTTTCTCCCAGTGCTCACTCTAAGACTTTCTGCAGGCCTGCTGATAAGATTCACTGCTGTTCAGGTACATAAGATATAATGAAATTGGATGTTCATGCTGGGCTTTGTAAGTAAAATGAGATTGACCCCCCAGCTATTATCTCATTTATCTGATTTACATTGTAAAATCAGGATCTACACTATTGATTAGAGCATAATTAGTTAATTATGAACAGGGAAATACAAAGTTATGTGGGGCTTGAGCACAGCAGGTTGTACTGCTGAAAAATTTCCAAGGGCATGAGCAGATGGAGATCAGTTTATTAAAGGACAGAGCAGACGTGTTTCAGGTATGGAAATGTCTAATCATTCTCTCGTGCTGCGAGGAGGTACTTGACCTTAATTGTGTATTTTTATATGAATTCTTTTTGTTTCATGTTTTGTCTTTCTTATCACCCATTCATTCATTATTGCCTGTGATAAAAATAGAGGTCTACAGTGGCATTGAGGAAAATATGTTGAAGATCTCCACATTAGTCTTCTATTTGTAAAATATGATATAAAGTACATTTTCTAATTATTTTGTTTAGAAAATGGTCATTTAGGTGGTTTGTACTAAAACTGTAAAATATAAGGAATAAAATGTCCTTATTGATATAAAATGTTATTCTGATATTGGTAGAATGCAGAATTTTGTTCAAGCTTGTATTATCTTAAAAGGGATTTAACTCATGGGCCACAATCCTGCATTTTCTCCATCTGTTAAAATGAGTAATCGAAATAATTGGCCAATATTCAACAAAAGAATCTATCACTACTGTTAATAGATTTGTGCAGGTGTTTTAAGCTGCTAGTGAGATTTTATTTAAGTAATGTTAACATTAAAGATCATTTCTTTTGGTTTTTCTCATATAGAAGTTTTACAAAGAAATCATGAAAAAGTAAGGAAACCCATCAGTTCTCTCAGTATTTAGTCTGTTTTCTTTTTGAGTGAACAGATGTAATGGTATATATTTTCAATCAGTATTTTACCATATATAGACATGGATCTAAATAAAATGTTCCTTGACATAAAAAATAGCTGTCATTATGGATCGACTTGATCACAAAAAATGTACATCCCTTTTCAAGTCTCATGTTATGGATTTCTCTTCTTCTGAAGTTTAGCTTATCATCTGGCTACAAGTTATAGGCATAGGAGGTGCACTTTTAATTGTTTCAGTTAGTTTAAAAATAGTGATTTAGTATATTCTAATGAAATTATCAATTGGAAATTAAGAGGGTTAAAGAAATCCTTTGGAATACTGGCTTTAGCCTTTCTCTTGGTACAGGCAGAAATAAAATAAATCAGTTGTTTCTTTTTACTTGTATTCATATTTTCAGTAATCAGGTAAACCAAGGACTGCTTGTTGTATGGATCTTAGGACATGAACATAAGTCATTTTCTTCCTCTTCTTTGTCTAGGGTGCTATACTTAACCATATGCTAAGTAAGTATTTTAAATACATATTTATTTGGTCACTGCATTTTGTCAAATCATTGTGTAAAAGACCACATATATATAGCTGCTTTATTATTTATATCTGTATCCTTTATGAATCTGATACCTAGAAGTTGTATTTAGTAATAATCTAATTAAACAATCAGGTTTCCTTTCATCTTATAAATGGGATTCATTTTATCTCATTAAAACTATAATTTTAGAATGCCCTATAGTGTTAATGTGTAAACAATATTACAATGTTTAAAGGATACTTCTTTAACCATCCAATTTGTATTTTATTTTAAAAAAATCATAGTGTTTCTTTATAGGTTAGTTTAATATTCTTTTTAAATATTTTAAGATACTGCCTTTCTACTTAGTATATGTGCTGTTGGTATATATATATATATCTTTTTTATTTTTTACATAGACACTTGTGTTCTTTAATAAAATATGTTGTGTTATATCACTATACTTTTGTGGGTCAATAACTGCTCTTGGAAAAGATTTAAAACATTGTATTCACTATTTTTTGATTAATTAAATATGTATATATTATGTGCTGCAGTTATGTGTTTCCAGCTATGTGTACGAAATAGAAGTAGAGACCATAAATAATAATTTGATCAATAACTACTTCAATTTTATTTCACCTTTTAGGTAGCAGAATGATCGCAGACCCTTAGGAGTTTCTGATTTTCAATTTTTAAAAAAGATCTAAATTTGTAACATAGCGAGAATTTATTGGCTGACAAAATTTGCTAAAGTTTCCAAAGTGGGGCGTGTGTGTGTGTGTGTGTGTGTGTGTGTGTGTGTGAGTGAAATAAGTAATCCACTATTTTTACCATCTACATTGTTCTTTGGTTTCTAGGATTCTTGATGGTATCTCTTGCATTTATCTATGATGTATTAATTCTTACAAATTCTGTTGGAGTTTACTTGTATCATTCAGAATATTTTTGTACCAGCACATAAAGCTATGGATGTCCTCAATATTCTAATGTAGAAATGACCGTATTTTTTCCACATGGAAATAAGTTTAGTCATTTGTAGAAAGAGCTTTAATTTGCATATTTATTAACGAAGATATTGATTTCAAGATTGATTTATTTCTCTTTGTGTTTTTCCTCTCCTGGATTTTGACAGTTCCTAAGTATATTAACTACTCTTTTTTGTTATTTAGTCTTGCAATTGCAGTTTTTATTTACTGGTGAGTGAGCTATAACTTGAGAGAACTCTCATATCACCCCCTAATTCTGACAAGCAAATTGTCTTTCCTCTGAGACCCATTACAAATACATTAGAGTTCCATATGGAAACTAAGTCATTCTAAAAGGTATTACTAATGAAGTAGTCAGTAAGGATTATGTTATTTCCAAATGGCATATACTTCCAACATTATCATCTGACAAATCTAGCATATAAAACCTTTCTTTTCCCTATGCGTGTATTCTTAGGCTGGTAACTTGATTTTACAATAAATTGAAATCTGGTACAAACTGGAACTATATCTAAGTGTAGCAAACTTGTTCTTAAATTTATTAGCTGGAAATACATAGATATAACAACAAGAATTACCTGCATAGATGAAGGTGAAAAATAATAAATTAAAATTTATGTTTATATATTCACCATGGTGTTTGACGTGAGTTATACACTACAAATCATAATTTCAAGTTATTATGGCACAGTTTTAAAGTAAATATGCAATAATTAGGTTGTAATTTGATATAAACTAGGAAAACATTAATGCCATAACTCTTCACCTATCAAGAGCCCAGATTATTGGCAATCTGAATTCTGAGGAACGTTGCCCAAAAACCTGAAATGAAGCAAAAAGGACTATATAGTTAACCAAAATTTAGTCCATGTACTTAACTCAGTAGAAGTTCTCGTTTTCATGTCTTTTAACTGTCCGTTTGCATAGTTTTACTAAGGTTAAAGATCTGTTTTCTAAACCTACAACAAATTATTGTTAGGGAAATGCTTAGACAAATAGAGTCACAATATCAGAAAGCAGTAACCGATAATTTTCAAGCAAGTGAGAACCCTGATAACCTATGAAAGTTGAATACGAGAATTCAAACAGAACGGCAGATGGATAGTACTCAAACACAAAAGGCTGGCATGCTGTTTGACACATAGCAGCATGTGTTCCTTGTATTCATGACCCTGAGATGACAAAATAAAGTAAATTATATTTAATGTATTTTCTTGATGAAGCAAAGAATGGATTCTTTTTAAATTTCCCATCAAAGGTGATTGAAATACTAGTTTTCATGCTTGAAGGAATATGCACTCAGCTGTCTGGAAGTCTCAACCTTCTCATAAATTCAGAAGTGCTCATATTCTGAAGCTTCTGTAACTATATGTAATGTAATTCAAGTTTTAACTATTGAAAGGTAAATAAGTTGACAAGAAAGAACATAAAATTGGGTGGGCTTGTCATTTAGTCTCTTTATGTTATATCTGAAGTTAGCTATATATTATCTGTTATTTTTTCTTAATGCCAGAACAACAGGTATATGAATATTTTGACTGCTTTTAAATATATTTTGGTTTATTTATAATATATTGGCATAGTAAATAAAGTGCTGTTATTCCTATTTTTCATGTAGCTAGAATTATCATGATAGACCATTTTATTCAAGTCTGTGTCTTGAGTCTAAAAAAAGATTTTTGGAAAAGTGCATAAGTTTATTTGGTTCATAAGAAAGTTGTGGAGGAAGAAATGCATAAACTTATGACATACTCTGTTTTAAACTTCTTTATAACTGCATAACTTAGCTAAGTTGCTAACTTTCTAAAACTCTTGATTTCCAAAATGGGTCTTTGGACGTTTGGATTTTGTAGCATGATTTGAAGTTTTTACATAATTGTAGATTTATAGTCCCCTTTGTGATGGTTTTTGAAAATCAATCATTTTTCTTTGTGTGTGGTTTATAACATTAGTTTCTTCCGCCTTGTTTCTAATAAAGGTTACTGAATAGTGATTTTGTATTTTCTTCAAGTAATACATGTATTATAAAATTTTCTCTTGGTTTCATAGTTGTGGATTTCTCAATGTTTTAAATCAGTAAGAGAAAATATATAAAGAGAATCTGACAGATTGAAGAAAAGTATTTTAACTTAAAAGAGCACAAAGATAATGAGGATATAATCCTTTCTATAAGATGTATACATCTTTGTTATTTGTTGTTAAATTTTGGTATTGTTATTCCAACTGATGCAAATTTTTTTTTTACAAAAACAATGAAATAATGCAGATCTTTCTTCATTGTCAGCAGGATGAGATTGTCTGAAACGAAG
This sequence comes from Ursus maritimus, assembly GCF_017311325.1. Taxonomy (NCBI): domain Eukaryota; kingdom Metazoa; phylum Chordata; class Mammalia; order Carnivora; family Ursidae; genus Ursus; species Ursus maritimus. The sequence continues at coordinate 61,861,889 of NW_024425563.1, read as the reverse complement.
AATAGGTATGATAGTTTTCTTAGATTTTGTACATCATAGGTGGCAAAGACACTATCAGAATATTTGTTAATAAGCTTTAAGGTGTACTAGGAGGTACTTTGAAAAACCAAATGCACTGAGAGAAGGTGACAGGTAAATTTTGAGAATATTTGTATTTGAGAAAATAATAGCAAATTCTTAGGATGGTTTTTATTTGCTAGATTGCGTTAGCATGCTGTAAACATTAGAAAGTGTATTTACAATCTACCTTAACTTGGAGAAAGAGTGATAAGGTATAAATTGTATAGGATTGATTACAGCTTAAGTTTTTTTAAGTAATCACAATGTATTAGATTGAATTCATAATCTAGAATTATATAGATCTTACATTAAGTGTTTTTAAGTTAATGGGTTAATGATTAATTCTTGAAGTTCAAAACTGAAATTGTTGTTTTTGTTAGTTTTGAACACATTTGGCTATACACATACATTCATTCATATGCTCTTAACACTTCTATCAAAGTGTTCTGAATGATATTTACTTTGTTAATTTTATAGTTGTATTTTGTTTTTTCCTAAAACATTTATTTCAGGTTTAGATTGTCTTTGTCATAGACATTAATTTAATAATTTTGTGAACTGAGCATAGAATTAACCATGTTAAAATGTATAGTAGTTTGTCATTTGTCTTTGAAAAAGACAATTTTTTTATATTATTTAGATATAGCATGAATCTGTTTACCCTGCAGGTGTGATGAATGCAGACTGTGCTACCATTTTGGCTGTTTGGATCCTCCTTTGAAAAAGTCTCCTAAACAAACAGGCTATGGATGGATATGTCAGGAGTGTGATTCTTCATCTTCTAAGGTAAGGAGAAAAAAAGTCCATAAGAAGAAGTGTTTTATTTCATTTTGATAGCCATATTATACCATCATCTTCCTAACTTTAAAAATAATTATAATTGTGAACGACCAACATTTTAATCTAATGTACTGCAAGAATATTTTGTGATGGTGATTTTATTGCCTTTAAAATAAGGAATAAACAGCTCTACTAAATTATAGTAGTTTCTTCTGAAATATTTTAGCTGTTTTGTATATTTTCTATATTAATGTAACATATTAAATAATGTTCAATTCGCCAAAGAAAGTCACCCTGTACTAATTTACCACATGTAAGGAATGGCAGGGAAATTCTGCCTTGGGTCATAAGAAATTTGTTTCGACAAATATATATTAACATATATAAATGTGAGTCAACAGAATAACCAATAAAATCCTATTTTATTTTGTAGATAACTAAGTATATTGTAAATGTTTTATAAAATCTGTTCTTTGAGATCTAAGTGAAATAAGTCAGAGAAAGACAAATACCATGATTTCACTCATGTGGAATTAGAGAAACAAAATATGGATATAGGGGAGGATAAAGGAGAAGTTTATTCTTGAGAAAACTAGTTTTTATATCCTGAAGTTTATTTTTGATACTTATTTAGTTAAGTAAAAAGGATAATAAGGTTGTTTGATATTTTATCTCCAAAAATTACTGAAATTGTATCTTTTGAAAGCAGTATTATAACCTTAAATTGTAGTGATCTACAGTTTAAAATTATTGTTTCTTTAAAGTCTGTGAATACTTAGACTCCTGATACTTTAACTCATTTGACAAAAATATTGAATGTATTTGAACTAAGACATTCTGGTCAGCTGTAGGTTAATCACATTGTTCTTCCTTAAATAGACAGTGGAAATCAGCTATCGGAATATGGACATGAAGCCATCTTTCTTAAATGCCATTTAAATGCATTTGTCTGTCCTAGAGTTAATTAAAATTGATACTGAATTCCTTTCTGATTGTGGAAATCAAATTGTGTGTGTGTGTGTGTGTGTGTGTGTGTGTGTATGTGTATATGTTTGGCCAAATTGTTGCCTTTAGATTCTGAGTCTAATTTTGAATGTTCAAGAACCTTGATAATGGCTACAGAGAATGGTATGTGCATTGAGTCTAGTAAGTCATTAATGAATGATCCGTTTTTAATTTGAGAACCTCCAAAGGATAGAAATTCACTGTTTTCAGAACATACCAAAATCATGAAGCATAACAGATATCTGTATAAATGTTTGCTGTTTTACCTTTTAATAAAGTATAAGCTCTAATAAAAAAACAAAAACAAAAAAACCCAAAATACTTATTTTTTAACTTAAAAAAATTACCTAGGTTACTACAGAGGCCATTTGTAAAAATGTATTCGTGAAAAAATGCAGAAGAACATTTGGTTATAGAAAAAAACCTATTTAAAGCATTCTTTAAATAACCAACTTTATTACAAAGTTTACATATTTGTATAATGATTATTAAAATAGAAAATAATGTGCATTTTATTTAATAACTAAGCATTTTTGCCCAAGATTTTAGACTATACAATATTAAAAATTATTTTCCAGGAATTTTATTAAGACCTAGATTTAAGAGGGAGCATATTTAATAGCAAAAGTTTATGATTAAAAAAATGCTTTACAGAAATTATATTTAAAAATGAAAAAAATAGTGTTTGTACTATAGATTTTAGAGAGTTGTCTTATGGGACTCTTTGTGGTATAATATGATTTTTCTAATACATTTTTTGTGAGGGGTTTCCTCCAACTCTCAACAAGCAAATTAGGAAAGCATCTTTTAAGGGATTTATTGCCCTTTATAAATACACTTTTCTGTATATATTCTTTTGAAAAGATTCTGTACTACTATAAATGTGTACCATTTATTCGGTGCTTAAAGAATGGCTTTAAGGTATATAGTAATTTCATTAATGAATACTGAAAAGGAAAGGGGGCCTATTTCACATATGTTAGGAGTATATTATACATTTTGTCATGCACTTAGGATGCCAGTAGCCAATGAGAAAGATAAGGCATTTTTATTTTTGTTTTTGTTTTTCCCTCTTAATGAGACAGTAGGTCTTTGGACTTTTATGGAAATCCATTAGAAAGGCACATTGTAGGAAAACTTGCATCGTATTTCCTGTTTTCTGACCTTTGATTGAATACCAAATATAAACAACCAGCTTGGTCAAAATTTCATCCAATTATGGTATTTAATCTTTGGAATGTTGCAGCATCTTACTGTAAGATTTACAGCAGTGAAGTGGATTTTGTATTTTTAATCACACCAACATGACTATACTTATACTTTTTTTCCGATAAAAAAATTAAATTTAATGTAGTAGTTAAACTGGAAACTTAATTTATTCCCTTGAATATTTGTGTTGCATCCATTCTGTTTTGTTTACTTTTGAAGACTTCCATTCTTGACCAGCAAGTAGTAGATTTCTGTTTACATTTTCCTTTGAAAGATGTTTGCCGTCCCAAGAAGAAAGCACTGACAGATAATGTCATGCTTTATAATTCAGTGAATTGCTGCAGAAGCTATTTTAAATTAAGAAATAAGTATATTATTAATATCTGAGTCAAAATCAGTATCATCTTAGGGCCTAAAAGAATACCACATTGGAAGTTAATATACTTTACTTGTCCTTCATTTTCTTCTATTAAGATTTGGTGGAGTGTTATTTGTTAGATAATACTGGGTATATTTGCCATATTCATATAGTTTAATGAAAAGTAAAGTAGAAATAGTTATTGCCAGGAGAAGGAAAGTGAATCAGTTGCTAATAAATTTAGGTGGGGGAGGTGAATGTGTGAAATTGGGACAGCCATAAAATATATATCCAACTTCCTTTCTCTGTGGTAGTCAGGATTATTAAGTCCAAGAAGTCTTAACTTTTATTATGAAAAATCGACTCCCAAATAAGAAATTATTTATTTTGCTTAGAATTTTAGACAAACTACAATGTGAGGGTGTATAGCTGAATATGTGCTTGAAAACGCATTGCACTTTAAATATTAATTTAACTGTTAATAGTCTCTCCAAATTTTGTGTAGGAGGGGAAACTCTAAAATATCGCCATGTTATTCTCAGCAGCATAATACATTTATACATGTCTTTGTCTTTCAAGTAATAGGTTTATTGCGTGGGTTTTATGAGGGCAAAAATCTGTCACAAATCGTGCTTATTACTTTTTTGGAAATTCTACTAAAATCTAAGAAGATTCATCATACCATAATCCATAATTTAAAGTTTCAGTACATGATAAAATAACACCTAAGTGTAGTTGCTTTTAATACTGATTTAATAACAATTTACCTAAAAGTAGGATATTTTTTTAATTGAGAAATAATTGACATATAACATATTAGTTTGGGGTAGGATAACATAATCATTCAATATTTGTATATAGAATGACTTTTTATTCTATCCAAACCCATGAAGTATGGCATGATAAAGCTTTCTCTGCCTTATCAACCCATTATAAACCTAGTTAGTTCACTTTAGGTTTCATGAAAAATTATTGCACGGACATAGATACATACATATACATGTGCACACATGGAAACACAAATTTACACACATACAAACACATGGAAAAACACATGCACAAAAAATATCTTCTCCCATAAGCTATGCTTCAAAGACATTTGACTAAAGCAACAGCTATCTAGTCAGTGTATTATGTTTATGTTCAGTGGAGCAAGTTCATTGCTACTTATCACCATGCATTAGTGTTTTTCTTTCTGCTCTTTACTGTGTTGTGATAATAGTATTGTTAATGAGTGCTATATGCCCGGAAAATCAATTCATTTTATTCTTTTTGTTTTGTTTTGTTGTTTTATTAACATATAATGTATTATTTGTTTCAGGGGCACAGGTCTATGATTCATTAGTCTTACGCAATTCACAGCACTCACCATAGCACATATCCTCCCCAATGTCCACTACCCAGCCACCCCATCCCTCCCACCCCCCTCCACTCTAGCAACCCTCAGTTTGTTTCCTGAGATTAAGAGTCTCTTATGGTTTGTCTCCCTCTCTGGTTTTGTTTCGTTTTTTCCTCTCTTCTCCTATGATCTTCTGCCTTCTTTCTTAAATTCCACGTATCAGTGAGATCATATGATAATTGTCTTTCTCTGATTAACTTATTTCGCTTAGCATAATACCCTCTAGTTCCATCCATGTTGTTGCAAATGGCAAGATTTCATTTTTTTAATGGCTGAGTAGTATTCCATTGTATATATATATACCACATCTTCTTTATCAATTCATCTGTCAGTGGACATCTAGACTCTTTCCATAGTTTGGCTATTGTGGACATTGCTGCTATAAACATTGGGGTGCACGTGCCCCTTTAGATCACTACATTTGTATCTTTAGGGTAAATACCCCGTAGAGCAATTGCTGGGTCATCGGGTAGCTCTATTTTCAACTTTTTGAGGAACCTCCATACTGTTTTCCAGAGTGGCTGCACCAGCTTGCATTCCCACCAACAGTGTAGGAGGGTTCTCCTTTCTCCACATCCTTACCAACATCTGTGATTTCCTGACTTGTTAATTTTAGCCATTCTGACTGGGGTGAGGTGGTATCTCATTGTGGTTTTGATTTGTATTTCTCTGATGCCGAGTGATGTTGAACACTTTTTCACGTGTTTTTTGGCCATTTGTATGACTTATTTTAGAGAAATGTCTGTTCATGTCTTCTGCCCATTTCTTGATTGGATTATTCTTTGGGTGTTGAGTTTGATGAGTTCTTTATAGATTTTTGGATACTTGCCCTTTATCTGATATGTCATTTGCAATTATCTTCTCCCATTCTGTTGGTTGTCTTGGTTTTGTTGACTGTGTTCTTTGCTGTGCAAAAGCTTTTTATCTTGATGAAGTCCCAATAGTTCATTTTTGTCCTTGCTTCCCTTGCCTTTCATGATGTGTCTACGAAGAAGTTTACTGCAGCTGAGGTCGAAGAGGTTGCTTACCTGTGTTCCCAAGGATTTTGATGGATTCCTGTATCACATTTAGATCTTTCATCCATTTTGAGTCTATTTTTGTGTGTGGTGTAAGGAAATGGTCCAGTTTCATTCTTCTGCATGTGGTTGTCCAGTTTTCCCAACACCTTCTTTTTTCCATTGGACATTGTTTTCTGCTTTGTCAAAGATTAGTTGACCATAGAGTTGAGGGTCCATTTCTGGGCTCTCTATTCTGTTCCATTGATCTATGTGTGTGTTTTTGTGCCAGTACCTTACTGTCTGGATGATTACAGCTTTGTAATAGAGCTTGAAGTGCGAAATTGTGATGCCACCAGCTTTGATTTTCTTTTTCAACATTCCTCTGGCTATTCGGGGTCTTTTCTGGTTCCATACATAATTTTAGGATTATTTGTTCCATTTCTGTGAAAAAAGTTGATGGTATTTTGATAGGGATTGCATTAAATTTGTAGATTGCTCTAGGTAGCATAGACTTTTTCACAGTATTTGTTCTTCCAATCCATGAGCATGGAACATTTTCCCATTTCTTTTTGTCTTCCTCAATTTCTTTCATGAGTATTCTATAGTTATCTGAGTACAGATTCTTTGCCTCTTTGGTTAGATGTATTCCTAGGTGTCTTATGGTTTTGGGTGCAATTGTAAATGGGATCAACTCCTTAATTTCTCTTTCTTCTGTCTTGTTGTTGGTGTATAGAAATGCAACTGATTTCTGTGTATTGATTTTATATCCTGTGACTTTGCTGAATTCCTGTATGAGTTCTAGCAATTTTGGGGTGGAGTCTTTTGGGTTTTCCATATAGAGTATCAGGTCGGTCATCTGCAAAGAGTGAGAGTTTGACTTCTTTGATGATTCAGATGCCTTTTATTTCTTTTTGTTGTCTGATTGCTGCAGCTAATTCATTTTATTCTTAATCCTCCTCTTCACCTAGCTCTTATTTTTTCTTCCCTCTCTATTCTGTCTGTTCATGCAGGCCATGTAAGTGGAATCATCTTCAAGCCTTTCTAATCCTTGTCCCATATAGAAAATCACTTCCTGACTCCTGTAAAAGTTTTCTTCCTTAAATGTTTCTCCATTTTCTCCATTGGTACTGCCTTGATTCAATGTCTCACTTTTTCCTCATTCTGTCAGTTTCTCCTATTTGGAAACTATCTAAATAGGTCTGCCATACTCATCTATTTACCCATTGTTTTTACTAGAGGCTTCCAAAATGAAGTGTTTGCACCCTAAGAGATAGACGAGATAACTAATAAAATCAACGTACTTCAATATAACATCCCATTTTAATTTCTATGTCTGTGTTTTATAATGTAAATAATATATTGACCTGAACTGAAACCAAGAGTTGGATGCTTAACCGAGGTGCCCCACATTATTCTTAAATATTTTTTATATGATTAGTCCCCTGATAGAAAACTAATCTCTTGTCACTCTCCAATCCCACCCCATATGGAGACCTATTTTGCTTTCTATACCCTGAAGGTTTTTAGACTGAATTGTTTGGGAGGAGGTGAGAGAGGGAATGAGGGTGGACATTTATATTTTTTACAAGCTCCCTAAATTATTTTAATGAGCAGTCAAGAATAAGAATCTCCGTTTTATGTATATTATGAATTCTTCAGTTATTAAGATTTTAATCTAAATATTAATTTTCAGAACTTTAAAACAAATATACACAATGCCTATAACCCAACTGAAACGTCAACAGACTACTTTAAGATAATGTTGTATACTTACATATATGATACAAGGTAAACTAAATACTGTATTTTTTTAAATATAGGGCACAGTTCACTATTCAGTCTTTTTCTAGAGTATACTTGATATAGATCTCAACAACTTCTATCTGCTAAAACACCGAAAATAAAGATAATTTATTTTTACATGATTAAATGAACATGCATAAATATTTTTTAAAGTGCTTCATCCATGTCATAAAAATTCACAAATGCCACTAAGAATTTAAATGCATATCACATAATTTACAGTGCTTGTGCCAGTTATGATTTTAGCTTTTCATCCTTATTTAAGCTCTGTTTGGTGAAAAGCTATAGAGTATACATGACATGTCATTATCTGACTAATACAAGATGAACTGTCTTAGTATGGAGACCTCCATTTGGCTCATTCTTATTTGATCTAACTAGTGTACTACTCTTTTTGAGCAATAATAAGTTGAATTCATATACATAGAAATGTCATCTACATCCCTATGTAAGATTTTCTGGAACTACAAATGCAATACATGCCTGCTGGGGCAAGTGGGTACTGTTTGATAATCATTTGTATTAGAAATCCCTCGCCTGGGTGGCACAGCAGTTAAGCGTCTGCCTTCGGCTCAGGGCGTGATCCCAGCGTTGTGGGATCGAGCCCCACGTCAGGCTCCTCCGCTATGAGCCTGCTTCTTCCTCTCCCACTCCCCCTGCTTGTGTTCCCTCTCTCACTGGCTGTCTCTATCTCTGTCAAATAAATAAATAAATAAATCTTATAAAAAAAAAAAAAGAAATCCCTGAGTAGGGGGGCGCCTGGGTGGCTCAGTCGTTAAACGTCTGCCTTCGGCTCAGGTCATGATCCCAGCGTTCTGGGATCGAGCTGGCATGGGGCTCCCTGCTCGGCGGGAAGCATGCTTCTCCCTCTCCCACTCCCCCTGCTTGTGTTCCCTCTCTCACTGCCTCTCTCTCTCTGTCAAATAAATAAATAAAATCTTAAAAAAAAAAAAAATCCCTGAGTAGGGAAAGTATGATTTTTTTTTCATCTTTATTTTCTAGTTAACTGCATTAGGCAACTAGAATTCTACAAAGAGTATGCCTGAGTAAAAACTACATATATAAATATGTATTTTCAAATAAAATATTCATTGTGAATTTTGCCCCTTTAAAAACTGAACAAAACAATCTCTCCAAGGAGTATCTTGCCACAATACATATTAAACAAGCACATTTAATTGAACCTGGTAATATTGGATGTCTGAGTTTTTTATATGATGAAAATTTATGAAAAATATAAAATTAAGGGGTGCCTGGCTGCCTAAGTTGGTGGAGCACGCGACTCTTGATTTCGGGGTTGTGAGTTCCATCCCCATGTTGGATGTAGAGATTACTTAAAGTAATCCTTTAACGATTTTTAATTTGAATATATAACTGACCCTTTAAAAAAAAAAGATTTTAAAAATATTTGAACTATTCATTTGACCTCTGCGATTTTATCTAACATTAGGTTAAATTTTAAGTTTCTTGATTTAGCATGGTTGACTGAGAAGTCACTTTCAGGTAAAAATTGTACCATTTAACTGTCTTAATTCAGTATTCTTCTAGCATTTGTATGACAAGCATTAAAGTTTAGAACAGTGCTTCAGGAAGTTTTACTGAGTTTCGATTTGCCTTTTTACTGATACAGGTATGTAAAAGTCTGGAGACAAGTTGTTCATACAGTATCTTACAGGAGAATACCATAGAACAAATCTGTGGTAGTTCGTTGATGTACTAAAAGTCTGAGAATTAAAACTAGTATGGTTATCCTTGATGACAGTTGTAGTTACATATTTAAACTTAGATTTCCTCTTTGCTAGTATGTGGGATAAAACCCACAATCTTTCCGTGGATCTTCTACCTTATATCTAGATTAAGTTCAGGATATTGCCAGTTACTCTAGCATTTTCTATGGCAGGCAGAATTGTATAAATGTCTTATTTAAGCCCTTAGTTTCTAAATGAGTGTTGTAATTTTAGATTAGTAACAATGATTTGTGAATTCAATAAGAAGTAATAGTCATTAACAATTCCACTAATTATAGTTGGAACGGTGCTTTTTTTTTTTTTTTTAAGTAGAATGTATTTTTTTTAAACTGAACATTTATGTACAGAACTGAACTTACTATTTGTCATTATTGCTTGCTCAGAAGTTCTTCACTTGATTGTCCTAGACATTTTCTGAAACCTATTCCAGGTAATATTTTTATCAAGTAACAGTTTTGAGCTAAATAAAGACTGTTGGTTATTCTTTATAATAGAATTGGAATCTCTACTGATCTTTTAGTTCTCTAACTTAAGGTAATTTTCATGGGGGCTATGTAGTGCATGTTAAGCATTTTGGTATACTTTGGTATGTCATGGGTAGGTACTCATTAAGAATCTTTCTGAAAATATGATTTCTATCATCCAGGTAAAATTTGTCAGTTTTTATGACATACATTTGTATATATTTCAACATCATATTCTCAGAAAGAAAATGACTGAAATCTCTAAAATTAGACAAAAATTTTAATGTAAATAATTTGCAAAATTGAAAAGCTAAAACATTTTTTAGGTTACACTTATTACAAAGTGGAAAAACCAAGCTGTTTTCTAATTTAGATGACATGTGGGCCTGATGCATTTGCATAGCATGCTGTGGAATACCATATGTGATAAGAAACTAACTCATAACTGAGAGATAATTAATCAAAGTACAGTAGGGTGCCATACATGGGAATGCCTTTCAGAACTCACCAAATTTATACTATCCTTTAGTTTTTAAATTGTTTTTAAAAATTATATGTATTTATATTATGTTGGAGGAAAAAGCCACCTACTAAAAATCTGGTAGTTAGCTTAAGGATTTTCATTACAGATTTTGAAAAGTTAATAAGAATATTTTTACCTGTTAACCCAGCATTATTAAGTTTGGATTATATAATATATTAATGTAAGGATGCAGAAGGAAGGTGAAATAAATTAATTATGTAAACTTGTTCTTCCAGTATTTAGGTACAAAGAGATGGTCCTCATTGAAATAGGTTAGCCCATTCTCAAGAGTTGTGGAACTAACCTAAATAATAGGAAAGGCTTAACTCCTAGCTTCAAAAAACAGAGTGAGATTTCATGTATTCCTGCTGCATATAGTTTATTCCTTCTAATTTATTAAACATTTATTTTAACTATTTCATCATTGTGTGGAATTACTTATCTGTTAAAAATTATTTTTCTAACCTATGTATTGTGGTTTCAGAAGTACCATTTATCTACAAGTAAGACTTCTTCAAATCTAAGCTAAGAAAATTCAGAGAATGATTCTGAAAGTTAATAGAATTGAGTTCTGAACACAAATATATTTAAGTGTTCTAATCTTGATGTTCTCTTAGAATCCTTACCAAGATTGAAAAATATTCTAGTTTAGGGGTCGGGGACATAGCCAAAGTGTTATGCCATGTTACTTACATTTTAACATGTTCATTTTTGGACATTTCTGAAATTAGGGTCTGTGTAAGCACTTTGCATTTCTAAGTCAAAATATTAATTTCTTTCTTAAAAATTTGCCATTAAATTTATGGAGTTTCTTATACTCTGAAGCATTGTTGAGTAACAAAACAGAGTAATTTAAAATATAGGGAAAGTCAAAGTATGCAGTACAATATAGAATAAAGAGGTTTACGAGCTTTGAAAAGAAACAGACTGGGTCCAGATACTATTTATGATGCTTGTGACCTTTAGCAAGTTGCTTCACTTCATTGAGCTTCAGGTTGCTTATTTGTGAAAGGTTTAATGGCAATACTTGAAATACTATCTCTTCTTATTCTTAAAAATAAACAATCATTTTAGTTACAGAAAGAAAAGTTCAAAACTAGTGCTAATGTTCTGATTTTTGAATATAAGAAGTGTTTTTAAAAAGTAATCTGAAGAGCATTTTTCTGTTTTGTTTTTTTGTCTTCGTGTACCAAGTAATAATCTTTTCTTGCCTCTTTATCATAGTTCACACTAAACAGAGTAAGGTCATTTCTAACATTTCCATTCACAAAAAAGTCTATTTGTTTTAATTTCTTGCTAGAGTTAAGAGGTAATGAAAGCTATCTTTATAATTCATCTGTTTTTTAAACTAAAGAACCTAAGGCTCTCTAACTTTTAAAATTACATATTATACTATTCTGTGAGGTATTTTTTCTAAGTCTATTGTGTATCATTAGTACATAGTTTTTTTTAAATATTGATGGTAATTGATGGTAAAGATTCTATTTCACGTTGAATATAGAATTATGGTCCTCTGTGAATCACACAGATAAATACACTAATGTTTTTCATTGTTTTATAAGTAGAAGGCATATTATTTAGAAAGTAGAGGTTTACCGTCATATTTAAACCACTGGTTCTACCAAGCATTGAATAATAAAAAAAGATGTAACTGGTATGGTCATAAAAGGAAACTTGTTTTTAACTAAAGATAGATTGTGTTAATAGGTGAAGAAATACTCAAGAAATTTCCCATAGACTGTGGAGGGGTGTATTTCCTGGTCAAGGTCATGAAAACTATAAACCTGAAACTGAAATGAAAATAGGAAGTAAATAAAATGAAATTTAAAATTAACAAACCATTAAAGATAAGTGTAAGATAATTTATGAGTCTACTTTGTCAAAGTATATACAGTTTTTGATAATAAAAGATTTCATCAAGCCTAATGAATGACTTAATAGAGAACAGGCGTATATCAGCAACACATCCTTTTACCGTATAAATGTTTGAAAACTCCTATGGATGGAAATGTGGAAGGTTCTAGACTAGTCTTTCACATTCCTTGTAAAACCTGGAAATTAAGGTTATTAACTTTTAGGGCATACTGTGTAAACATATTTAGAATTTCATAACATGATTATGTGCCTTCAATATGTCTTTTTTTAATTAACATATAATGTTTCAGGCATAAGGTCTGTGATTCATCGGTCTTACACAACAACATGTCTTTTATTTTATTTTATTTTATTTTATTAAAATTTTGTTTATTTGAGAGAAGAGTGCATACACAAGTCGGGGAGGGGCCGAGGGAGAGAGAAAATCTCAAGTCAACTCTGCACTGAGCATGGTACCTGACGCCGGGCTTTGATTCCATGACCTTGAGATCATGACCTGAGCTGAAATCAAGAGTCAGGTGCTTAACCAACTAAGCCACACAGGTGCCCCTTCAATATGTCTTATGGCATTTATGCCAAGCAAAAGCCTCATTTTTTTTAAAGATTTATTTATTTACTTGAGAGAGAGAGAGAGAGAGAGCATGAACAAGCACACAAGCAAGGGGAGGGGCCGGGGGAGGGGGAGAAGCAGACCTGCGAGGTGTGAGGTCATGACCTGAGCCAAAGTCAGGCACTTAACTGACAGAGCCACCCAGGTGCCCCTGCGAAAGCTTCATTCTTAAGCAAAGAAATTTGTACTCATTCTCAGATGCTACTAATGTCTTTCTTTTGGAAAAGTAGATCTCAGTATGTGCTTTACATGTATGATGCAAAGGGTAGAGATTTATACGTGTAAATTCTTCAGAGCCCTATCTTTACACCCCATATTTCTTCCCCTCTCTGCCACCCACTCTATGGATTTCCAGTGGAAACCTTTAATAATATATTTTTCCTTAGTCATAGCATATAAATTTCTGTTACCTTACGTTACTTTAAAAAATGAACATCTGACTTTCTGGGAGTATCAGATATGCTGTTTTTAACTTATTTTCCATTGGTAGAATGCTAAGTAAGGCAATTATAAGACTGTGGTCCATACCATCTTCCCATGGCCCCAGCCTAGTCCTGTCCTGCTCCATATTAAATTATTAGCTTCAGTTCTTATTTTGACAGAGCCTCAGAACTGCCTTTAACTAACTTTAATAAGTTAAGTGAACATCACTTTATTCCTTCTTGTGCTTTGCCAAAATATTTTTCAGTCTTTCGATTTATATCATAATTTGACATTTTCATCACTTGTCAATTCACATAGCCCAAATGCAAGTGATTTTTCCTCAAAGCCTACACACCACCTGCACCAGGACCTTCTAAAGTGCTGTTAAATATGCAATTTGGAAGGCCCCATACAGACCTCCTAAATCAGTATTTCTGGAATGGTGCTCAAGAATCAGCATTTTTACTTACCACAGGTGATAATTAAAGTTTAAGAACCACTGCTTTTGACCCTAATTTCTTCTAAATTCCTTAAAAATAGTTTTGTCTCTACTTCAGGTATTCACTTATTGTACCTACAGACTGTCTTTCAACCCCCCCAGACAGATTCAAGGTAGACTGATAATAACCTGATTCAGGTTCAGTACAGTAGCATTCCTTTTCTTCCCTTTCTTCTTTCTTCTTTCCAAGTTCTGGAATTGCTCAGCAACATCTTAAGGATCTTCTCTGAGCTATAAATTCAGTTTGCCCCTATGCAGAATCTTCCTCAGTTACTCTTTTTTCTACTTCTTTGCAGCAGTTGATACTGGTGGTAACTTCCTCCTTTTTACAAACGGCCTTCGCGCCTTTCAGTGAATTTATTTTCTCCTGGTTTTCTTCCTTCTTTGGTCTTTTTGATAGGCTTCTTTGGCTTCTTTTCATAGTCTTTTTTTCTTACTTTGCAGGTGATAGCATCCACACCCAAAGCTACAGGAAAACTTGGGATTTAGGATTTAATGATCCAACTATTCTATCTTTTCGATTGATTGATTGACTTACCTACCTACCTACCAACCAGAGAGAGAGCACAAGCAGGGGAGTGGCAGGGAGAGGGAGAAGCAGGCTCCCCGCTGGGCAGGAAAACAGACATGGGGCTCAATCCCAGGACCCTAGGATCATGACCTAAGCCAAAGGCAGACGCTTAACTGACTGAGCTGCCCAGGTGCCCTGATCCGTCTACACTTTCTGAATTAATGTTCATCAAGGGAGACTTTCTGCCTTTTAAAATATTATCCTTTGAAAGAAATTAAGTGTTATCCTTTGCCTAATAATTAAGACGTAATTTAGTAATAAATTCACCAAATTTTAGTTGGCCATTTCCACTATCTAGTAGTCTACTGAGGAAAAACTAAAAAATTTTACAGTAGCAACTTCTAACAGGAAAGAGGAGCAAGTGAGTTTTGGGTGAAGATGTAAAATCGTGTAATCACTTGGAATGCAGAATAAGTTCTGGTGATCTAATGAACAGCATGGTAATCACAGTTAACGATACTGTATTATATACTTGAAAGTTGCTAAGAAAGTAGATCTTAAGTGTTCTCATCACAAAAAAAGAGATGGTAATTACGTGACGTGATGGATGGGTTAACTAACACAATGGTAATCATTTTGCAATACATGTGTATCAGAACAACACGTTGCACACCTTAAAACTTGCGCAATGTTTTATGTCAATGATATCTCAATAAAGTTGGGGAAAAAAACAAAAAAATTACTACAAAGTTTAAATAGCAATTTATTTAAGTAGAGTGCTTAACAACTTGATCGCCAAGTGAAATATTGTTCTGGCCATACAATTAAATATGCTGTAATTGAAGTGTCAGACTTTGAGTTTTCTTTAACTTTAAAGCTACAGAGTAATCAAAATAGCAGTTTTTAATATAATTAACATCCTTTGTGTAAGGTCTTGCTTTAAAAAAAATGTATGCTTGTCTTTTTATTTTTTTCTTTTCTCTGACTCAGCTTTTCTGGAGAAATTTGGATTCAGAAAAGAAATTACATACATTGTGTTTTTTAAAATTTCTTACAAATATAATTTATGGTTATTATAGAATATTTGGAAAATTTTTTTAAAAACATAAAAATACTTAAAATTACCTGCAGGGGCACTTGGGTGTCTCAGTCTGTTAACCGGCGGCTTTCAGCTCAGGTCATGATGCCTCTATCCTGGGATCAAGCCCCTGCGTTGGGCTCCCTGCTCAGCAGGGAGCCTGCTTCTCCCTCTGCCCCTGCCCCCCACTCGTGCTCGCTCTTTCTCTCTCTCAAATAAATAAATAAAATATTAAAAACTACCTCAATTATGGTACCTTATAGGCATCACATTTCTGCTCTTGTTTCAGTAGTATATCGTACTACAACCTACTCTTTAAAAATTTCAATCATATATTCTGTGATTTTTTTTTAATGTAACTGTTTATGTGACCATTTTCCATGATGTTACTTTTTTCTAACCAGATTTTTTTAAACCAGATTTTTTAGTATGGTACATTTCTTTGCACAGATATACTCTTGGTGTAATTTCTGGGTCAAAAAACTGAACATTTTTAAAATATAGTTTTAGAAATAATAATAGTTAACATTTATTGAGTACCTCTATGTGCCTAGCATTATTTAAACACATAAAACATACCATCTCATTTACTCCTCACCATGGTCTTTAAGGTAGTTACTGTTTTTTATCTCCTTTGTGTGGGGAAAAAAGTGAGGTTCAAAGGATACACACCTACGTGGTAACAGTGATTCAAACCCAGATCTGCCTGACTGTGTAGTCTGTGTTTTAGACTTGCTTTCCTATATTGAAATAGGTATTTTCTGTTCTTTGTTGCATGAGATTCTCCAATTAGATTTTTGTCCTGAAGTCATTGTAAATTTTCATAATGTAGAAACTCAGATAATTTTGTATTATAAATAAACACCACTGTAATAGGAAAAGGAAAAATACCTTTATTGTTAAATGGGATCTGTTTTGGTGTTTCTAGTGAATAGGGGAATGAATAAAGCCTAGAGGTAATTCTTAAAACAGATGAATTAATTAAAAATGGTCCTACTGTTAAGGTGTAGAAGATAGACCGTTACTTCTCAAGGCCCTTTCTTCATAAAATTGAACGAAACAATTCTCTTTGTTAAGGGAGTTACCACTTCACAATATGGATGATTTATGTAGACCCAGCAGAATCTAATCTATTGTACTTGGAGGGAGGTGAAGGAAAGGGATCTAAAAGTGAATTTTTCATTAGGCACTAAATACTGTATTTTTGCTGAATCAAATATTGTATCTTAATGTTTGTCATTAATTGTGAAGTTTGAAAACCTGTACTGTGAAAAGAAACTAAGAGCAGCCACATTTAGTTTCTTTGCAAAGGTAGTTTAAGAATGTTATGATTTGTGCAATGTCAGCCACTTTGTGTACAAACTGGAAGGCTATATATATATACACACACATATATATAAATTTAAATTTTTAAAATATATAAAGTTTATAAATATAAATATATATTTAATATCAGCATTCTTTTACAGAAAAAGATTACTCTTATTCAAAAATAATACCTCATAAGTGGCTTAAATACTAATTATAATGCAATTTAGATTCATTTGGATTAATTCTTTTAATTTTTTTGTCAGCCAGAGAGTATGAAATTATTACCTAGCGTATAATTTAAAGTTAAAAAATGTCTCCCCCCTCCTTGGCAGATAAAGATCCATATATGTAACTGTGTTGTTCTGCCGTATTTCTGCCTATGACCTAGCACAGCCATCTATGTTCTTTTGTGATTTCAGACTTCTAAAAGTTTTTTTAGCTTTAATACATTGTTCTCTTTTTTTTCCTCTGAACTATATTCATATGCTAAATTTAAACTCTGGTCACCTAAGATGCAATTTATTTTAATGTTTTCTCTGAAGGTTTCTTAAAGGTTTATGTTGTAGTGTTATATCTTCATTGAAGTTAAGTTGGTTTTTTGTTAAATGTACCTTCAATAATGGCTACAAATGATTATCTGGTTCGTTGGCTTGAAAACTCTTTAAAGTATGCATATAGAGGTTACAGTTTTTAAGAATCACTTTGAAAAGTTCAGGCTGCATCAATGCACTTTATCAGTTCACTTTGTGTTCCTGAGGGACTACACTATTTTCTCAGTTTTCAAAGACATTACATTATACCATAGTGTAAATTCTGTTTCTAGATCAGATTTCTAGATTTAGATTACCAGATATTTGTGAATCAGTTTCCAAAGCACAGATGGCTTAAACCAAGTCATGAATATAGAGTATTTCAGTGTTATTACCTTATTTTAATGCAGCAGTTTCAACATATATCCCACAACAATAAAAATCATTACTTAATAATTCAGTTTAAAATGTATTCTAGTATCTAGTCATTAAGTTTACTTGTCACTTATTAATTTTTCCCTACTTCAAGTCATTTTAAGATTGTGAATGAAATATTTTCAGAAAACATTCTCTTCTATAAGGTGTACTGCTGTATAATTTAGAGAATTTTCTCTTTCCCCTGTGACATTTAGTGACAATATGGAAGCTTTAACCTGTTTGCAGCATAATGACTATATTAAGTACCATCTTATTTCCCATTTCTTTTCGAGTGCTCCCAAGTCTACTACTCATGAATCTAATTTTTGCAGTGAGGTAAACTTTCTTTCTTTATGATTTAGCAGTTCCAAAATGTCCCAGTTTTTTCTTCCCTACTCATTTTCCCATCCTCATTTTTCCCCTAAGGTGTAATGAATACCCTGTGTATTTGTGGTCCTTTATCAGTAAAAACCTTCCTTAGGGTAGGAACCTTTCTAATAGGGTCAAATATAGTTAGTTGCTTTTTAAATTAATATTATTTTTTACTGACTAGCAATTTGGGGGGGAAAATCCTTTAGTCTGAAATTGACCCCTTTAAATAAAAGCCCTTAAAATTAATTTTAAGTAAAGAATATATAAGACAATAGAAGTGGTTTTATCTGTTCTCCATGTTCAATGCTTTAAAGACTATCCAGTTCCTATTTTTAAAATATTAGTCTTTTTTATTCAGATATAAGTAAATTTTGTTCTTGAATTTAAGACAAGATACAAACAGGGGTGCCTGGGTGGCTCAGCCGGTTAGGCAGCTGTCTTCTGCTCAGGTCATGATCCCAGGGTCCTAGGATCAAGCCCCACATTGGGCTCCTTGCTCAGCGGGAGCGTGCTTCTCCCTCTGCCTGCTGCTTCCTCTGCTTGTGCTCTCTCTCTGTCTCTGACAAATAAATAAATAAAATCTTTTAAAAATTTTAAGACAAGATACAAACAGAAAGCACTTAATTCTTTCTTCCTGGTGCCTTTAAACAAGCCGTGTTGGATGTTCTTTTCTCCCATGACTCTAGGACGTACCTCATGGCTTTTCCAGAGTCTCCGTAAGGTATTAGTAGTCTTTTGGGTTTTTTTTGGTTTTTTTGTTTTTTTATGTAAAAAATCCAGTCTACTTTAATGTCAAGGCTTCATTCTCTCAACAAGTTCAAAGCTTCTCCTCTCCCCAGTTGAGGCCTGCTTGAAACTGGAAAAGCTACAGTTTGATGGGGGCCATACTGGACTTTCATTCTTTTCCCTGCTTTCTTTTGTGGGTTTTTGGTGATCTCTCATTGTTAAGGCTTGCCTACCTGCAGTTCCCTTGATGTGAGTGAGAGATGGATGTCTTCTCCTTTATGTTACTTACAACTCATTTTTAGAACTTAAGTTCTTTTTGTTTCCTCTTTGCTTGGCATCACCTCATTCTCACTAGGTTGTCCTATTTGGCTAAATCCCATTCTAGATAACCAGAATCTTGCTCTCTTTCACATCTCATTACTATTCCTAAAATAAGCACATACACACACACCCCTGCCCTGCAAGCTCAGAAAAGCAATCATTCCATCTGTGGCCCTGATTTTTTTTCTCCATTGCTCTGCCACATGCATCACCATTCAGTTTCTGTGAACCTCAAACTCCTAGGGACAAACTCTCCGAGTACCTTTCAGAAAATCCCTCTCATATAGGGTCTCCCTTTAAACTACCTCTTCTAAAGAAATCCTTGCTCTCTTGTCTCACCTTTGCTGTCTTCAGGCTTCTTTGATGAGTTGCCAGACCAATTTTTATATGTGTGAGACTTTGACATAATTTTTTGAAATATTTTACCAGTGCATATCTTTACAAAAATTAAATTTCAAACCATTTATGATAAAGTTTCGCCCACCCCATGAATCCTTTAATGTATGTCAAATGCCCTGTCACCATGACTCAAATCATGATCATCTTCTTAGTTTTTCTACTTCTTCAAATACATTCTCCTAGTTCCTCAACTCTTCAAGACCCCTAGGCTCTCATCTTCCTTCTGACTTTATCCCTCTCCCCTTGTTAAACTATTTTTTGGCATTTAATATTATACCTTAAAAAAAACATTAGAGCCCTCTATTATAATTCCCCAGCTTGCTCTGGATCCATTGTACTGTTTCATCTTAACAGGGTTTTTTCCTAGCCAGAAATAACTGGAGGAATATATGGACTTAGGTTCATTTAGTGAGCTCCTTATCAAATTTCCTATAGCAGCTATGTCAAATCTTTGCCACATATCTCAAGTGTCAGTTTTATTTCCAGCACCCTCATTTTTTCAAGATGACTGTGTCTCTTAACATCATTGAGGAAAAGGGCCCATATCCCCATCGTATATCCTCTCAACCTTAGAAATAGTCCTTCATACTTTTCCTAATTACCTAAGTCTCTTATTTCCTGTGTCCAAAGGGGGGGAAATGTTTACTTTTGTTCTTTATTCCCCAAATCACTTTTCTCTTCAGAATCTAGGTTTCTATTCTCATTAAGCCATTCTGCAAACTTTTCCAAATCAGGCTTTTTGAAAGACCATTTTTCACATGTCCTTCCAGGTTAGAAAATTCCAGGAAGGAGTTCTCCATTGTCCATATGTAGGACAGACACCTGTAGACACTGTAGACAGACAGGTTTTATCCCTGACTTCCAAGGCCATCTGTAATCTGTCTCCATACTAATACTCCAATACCTCTCTCTGCCTTTCTCTCCCTCTTCCCTCCCTGCTTCACTCTGCTCTCTCTTTTATAAATATGAGGGTATTTTTTAAATTAATTGTTTGGCTTAAGTTCCAATTTCTGTATAATCTTGAGGACGAGACTGAATTTCCTTGTTCATTTCTTTGCTAGAGTGTTCATCTGGCATTCAGTAGCTGTTTCTTTGCCTTCTTACTCATCTTTTTATGTCTAGGTCCTTTTTACCAACTATATTACAAATGTGTATGGCAGAGTATTTCTTTTCATACTTTCTTGAAGACAAGGAGTCTCAGTGTTACATGTAATTTTTTCTAAGACAGATTTAAAATTGCTTCTAGTAGTTCTTCACTGCTGGCTTATTTCCTATTAGTTGTTGTTAAAAATATTTTTAAAGTTTTATTTTGCTGAATGGCAGACGTAGCGCAGGTTCTACTTTTTTGCCTTAGATGCCCAAGACTATTTGTTGAAACAACAAATGCTGTCTGAAACATACATTTCTGCCAGCCATGACCCAAATATACATAAAAGACCTAGAGTAAGAGACATAAGAAAATACCTGTTCAGCAAATTTAAAATAATATCTTTTCTTAGAATAGTTTCTATTCCTAATTCACTCAGCATTTCTGTTAACATTTATGAGTACCTATTGATTATTATACATTTCTTTGGAATAGGGATGCAGTTTTAAATTAAAAAGAAATTGTTTCCTCCAGAATGTAGAACACCAGGGTTGTCTAAGAGGGTAAAACTAATCTGGAAGAAAATGTCTGTTTCATATTTTTTGTACATAAATTGAGAATACAGGTATTTTCTTTCTCTTGATGGCCCTACCAATATGTCTACAATAGTAACCTGATTTTATTGAATCAAAAACTATCATATTCAAAAGATATGCCACACACAGTACTAGGTGCTTGAGATATACTAAGATAATCAGACATCGGGCCGCCTGGGTGGCTCGGTCTGTTTTAGGCTCACATCGTGATCTGAGGATCCTGGCATCGAGCCCCATATCAAGCTCCCTGGGAGTCTGCTTCTCTCTCTCCCTCTGCCCTCCCCCCCACTCATGCTCTCTTGCTCATTCTCACCCTCTTGCTCTCTCTCGCTCATGCTCTCTCTCTCTAATAAAATCTTTGAAAAAAATATCAGACATGAATCTGGCCCTTAAAAAACTTAGGTTCTAGTAGGATAGATAAGACATGTATGAGTATAATCATAATACAAGATTTAAGGTGTTATATGCCATTAGAAGGTATAGATGAGCTACTCTGGGAATTTAGAGACTAAGAACATTAGTTTACTTTCAGTTCCAAGAATCAAAAAGAAATTGGTGGGTAATACATCATTTGAATGGAATTATGAAAACTAGGTAGGATTTGATAAGAATATAAGTGAGGATAGGCTAAGTTATGCAACACCCCCCCCCCCAAATCCCAAATTTTTAGTGGATTAATACAAGTTGAATTCTCATGCAGGTAACATGTCATTACAGATTGGCAGAGCAACTCTGCACATCACAGTAACTTGGGGACCCAAGCTGATCACAGTTTTATTTCAACCTATAGGGTACCTGGCACTATAGCAGGAAATATGGCAAATTGCAGAATGACTTTTAAAATCATATTCGGAAGTTGACACATATCACTTCAGTTTACATTCCACAAATTACATTGTTAAACCTACCTTTAAGAACCCAGGGAAATATGCTACCATGTGCTACCACACTTTAGAGGCCTTTCTGGTATTTGAAGCAGTGTAGGGGAATCCTTGGAGAGAAAAAGTGTTTGTATAATTTGTATGAAGGAAACTACATAATAGTTTTAAAAGTCATAACAGTTACTAATATGTTTTTAAAAATTTTTGCTTTAAATTTTTTTCAGAGCAGTTTTAGGTTTACAGAAAAACTCAGTGGTAAGTATAGAGAGTTCCCATATGCCCCCTCATTCCTGCCCTGTTATTAACATCTTGCATTAGTGTGGCTATTTCAATTCCTTAGTTTAGGAGCGCCTGGGTGGCTCAGTCGGTTAAGCATCTGCCTTCGGCTCAGGTCATGATTCTAGGTTTCTGGGATCGAGCCCCGCTTCGGGTTCCCTGCTCAGTGGGGAGTCTGCTTCTCCCTCTCCCTCTGCGGCGGCTCCTGCTTATGATCTGTCTCTCTCAAATGAATAAATAAAATCCTTAAAAATAAAAGAAGAAAAACATTGATCTAGTCAAAGTGCTTTGTTTTACAGATAAGGAAGGTGAAACTCAGAGAAGTAACCTCATGTTCACATTAGGGTTACACAGCTAGTTAATAACAGAGCTATGACCAGGTTAGTACTAGCTAGTACTCCTTCAGTCATCTATTAATCTATCATTGAGCACTTCAGAAATTACTGTACATTGTCATTAAATCTGTTCAGTGATTAAAAATAAGTTTAAGACTAAAATATATATACCTACAAACATTTTGCAAAAACATAAGTCAACTCAAACTGTATAACAATATACAGTGAATGATTGGGGAGAGAAACACAAGTCCTTTTTAAGTAAGCTTTGTCAAAAGACTAATTCTTGCATTATATGAGCACTTGCCCATAAATATCCTGATTTCTTTGTCTGCTGGCACTAGAACCCACCTCTTTCTTCACTTGACATACCCTTCTAAGGCCTATAAACTTGATTTTATTCTGTCATCAGTATCCCTCATTACTTCTTCTGGTACAAACATGTTTCCTGAGAAATCAGTCTCTTACGTGTTCTCAGTGTTCCTGTAATTTAGTCAACTAGTCTGCTTCAAGAACAGACTCATAATCATATTGTCTCGGTAACTGTATAAATTTGGGTAAATGACTTAATCTTTCTGCCTCATTTCCTCATTTTAAAATGGAGACAATAATAATACCTACTCATCAGGGCTTTTGAGGGGCTATTTTATTTGTGTTTTAGAGTCTGATAACAATGTCGATGAGCCTGACCAGGACTTGATTCACTCTTCCATTTAGTTGCATGTCCACAAGAAGTATTGAAATGGTTTTCACTAAGATAAAGATGAAATATATATACTTTCTGTCTATTTCTGAAACAGAACAGCACATCCCTTGTTTTCATTTTTTTCATTTGAGGACCATCTAAAATTATTTTCATAGAATGTTGGCTTTAACTATAATTTTTTAAATACTCCATAAAAATTTAAGTTTAAGCTAGTGTTAATTTTTTGTATAGTTTTCATGGTAAATGTCTTTTTTTCCATTCAAGTCCAACTTTGTTAAGGAGCACAGTTTCCTGCATTGGTAATGTTAAATGTAACTTTAGCTTTCAATTCATTGCTGTGGTTGTGTTTCCAGAGCCTGCTGTAAGAGATAAACCCATTGCAAATGAAGACAGCATTCATTTTCTTCCACCTCAGGCCACACAGAATTGATTGAGGTAATAAAATGACAGCAACTTGTAATATCCTGAAGGCTCTTTAATTCAAAAACCAGTTCTAACCTGATTCAGAGCTTGTTTAAAGCTAATTTATAGCTTGCATAATTTTTAGGCAGCCAACCAAGGTAAAGGATGATATATGAAAACTGATAAAGAATTAACTTCGGATACATTCAGACTTGTTTTGTTAAAGTCAACTGGTATTAAAAAACATAGGTGGTAGCGGAATGGCAGAAATAATAATTGGTAAGCTTTGCTTCACATAAGTAGCATTGTTGACAATAGTTAAGATTTTTCATCATTTTGTTTCAGACCTAACTTCTTGTCCTATCTTTGTAAAATCAGTTTTATTTGCATTTCTTGTATTTTAAGGTCCTTCATTTTTCATCACATATATATATTAAGATTAGTTAGAGGCTGGGTACAGTTTGCAGCTGCTGTAACTTCCACAATGACAAATGTACTGTATGCCATGGTGACAATGCTGCTGCTAAATAGTTCTGTCAGCATTTAATTTAATCTTTTTAAAGAGGAGTTAGAACTCTTCAGTTTTATTTGGGCTGAAAAGAATCCATAGGCTTTTGGCCTTTGTGGGTTTTTTTTCTCTTTTTATTTGAACATTTTTTGACCCACAAATAATATAACTACTGTAGTAGAGTATTTTGTACTATGAATGAAGCCAGATTTTCAGAAATTTCATGTCAGCATTCATGAGTAAAAATGGATTACATTTTCCTTTTTTATATTTAAATCCTTTTCATGGTTATAACTTTTTCCCTTAAAAAAAAAAAAAGGACTGGAGGATGAGCATATCTTTTGTCATATGCTATTATTATAGGATCCTAGAAAATTATGAAACTTTTTTTTAAGATTGTATTTATTTGAGAGAGAGAGCATGCAGGTGCATGCATGAGCAGGGGGAGGGGCAGAAGGAGAGGGAGAGGCAGACTCCCTGCAGAGCAGGGAGCCCAATGCTGAGCTCCATCCTGGGACTCTGGGATCATGACCTGAGCGGAAGGCAGATGCTTAACTGACTGAGCCACCCAGGCACCCCAAAATGATGAAACTCTGAGAAGGGCATTTATCATCCTTAACCATATGTATCACACTTAGTACATTGCAAATGTTTTGGATGTCTAAGCTAAAAATGTCAATAAATGTATATAAACATAGGTTTAGATATGAGACTGTACTCTCATATTCTGTAGTTTCTTCAGTGAAGCTTGTGTAGATAGCTTGTGAGGTATTAAGACAAAAAGATTGTGGTTAATCTAATTCTGCCCATAGTAAACATGGCCATAATTATTTTAATAACTTTTGAAAATTATAAAGCAGTACATGATTATAGAATAACATATAAAGATGAAAATAAAAGGCATTTAGGGAATAACCACTGCTAGCATTTCGTTTTATTTTTGTATGTGTATTTTTAAAGATCTTAACATTATATGACATATGCCATGCATTCTCAGTAGAGGCAGTGTTGCTTCAAGGGGTTAAAACTGGTTCTCACAGGAGTAAAAAGAAAAGAGGGTTTGTGACCCTCCACTGTTCAACCTTTTCTGATAAAATCTTATTCTTAGTATTTAATTTTTTTCAGGTTTTCTTGGGTATCACACAAGTAGTACTATCATTAAGATTCATGAAAAATACACAAAATGTATAATGATCGGTAGTAATACAGAACAATGACAAACAGATGGTTATGATCACATGACATTCCATCAGTTGCTTGATCTTGAAGTTACTTCACACAAGGTGGCTACACGTGCCTGTTGGCTGCTTGTGGCCATCTTGTGGATGTTTATGCTTGATCTTCAGTGTTGTGTATAACTTAGGCTTTGAGAATGAATAAAAATAGATTATTTAATATTACAAAATTTAATCCATCATTAATTATATCAGTTGCTGAAATGAGAACATACAATATATGAATGATTATTTAGCAGCTAGTTATTTTCTCTTATCAAGCAAAACCTAAAGTTCACTAAAATTTTAAGACCTACTTAATTTTTTTGGTTGCTTTTGCTGGAAACAATAGTTTGAATGATTTAAGACTTGATTTTACATTGTTATTCTTACATGTTTATGTTGTATGTAACTTAACATATAATTTTTAAATCTCCTAATGTTTTATAATTTTTTTAGTTGGCACAGTGTTAACATTAGTTTCAGGGGTACAACATCATGATTTGACAAGAGTATACATTATGTTTTTGCTCATCACAAGTGTAGCTGCATCTGGCACTGTACATTGCTATTACAGTATCATTGACTATTCCTTATGTTGTGCCTTTTATCCCTGTGACTTATTCATTCCATAACTGAAAGCCTGTATATCGCAATCCCCTTCATCCATTTTTCTCATCCCTCCACTCCCCTCCCCTCTGGCAACCATCAGTTTATTCTCTGTATTTATAGGTCTGGTTCTGCTTATTGTTTATTCATTTGTATTTTTTTTAATTCCACATATAAGGGAAATTTATGGTATTTGTCTTTCTAGGTCTGACTTGTTTCACTTAGCATAGTATTCTCTAGGTCACAAATGGTAAGATCTCATACTTTTTTGTTGCTAATAATATTCCATTGTGTATATCACATCTTCCCTATCCATTCATCTGTCGATGGAACCTAGGTTGCTTCCATATTTTCACTATTGTAAACAACGGTACAAAGATACCTTTTCGAATCAGTGTTTTTGTTTTCTTTGGGTAAATTTAAAAAGTCTGTATTTTTTTGAGGCACCTCCATACTGTTTTCCATGGTGGCTGTACCAATTTACATTCCCACCAGCAGTGCATGCGAGTTCCTTTTTCTCCATATATTTGTCAACACTTGTCTTCTTGAGTTTAGCCATTCTGACAGGTGTAAGGTGATATCTCATTATGATTTTGATTTACATTTTTTCAATGGGATCAGTGATGTTGAGCATCTTTCATGAATCCATTGACTATCTGTAAGTCTTCTTTGGAAAAATGTGTATATTCAGGTCCTCTGCCCATTTTTTAATAGGATTTTTTTGACATAAAATTTATATTAATAAATTACTCAGCAATTATAGTTACACAAGTTACAAGCTTTTTAACTTCTGTTAAATTATAAAATGATAAAAATTTGTTTAGTCATTCATAATCTTGTATCAAAAAGTTAAGCTTTTTTTTTTTTTAAGATTTTATTTATTTATTTGACAGAGATAGAGAAAGCCAGCGTAAGAGGGAACACAAGCAGGGGGAGTGGGAGAGGAAGAAGCAGTCTTCCAACGGAGGAGCCTGATGTGGGGCTCGATCCCATAACGCTGGGATCACGCCCTGAGCCGAAGGCAGACGCTTAACGACTGAGCCACCCAGGCGCCCCAAAAAAGTTAAGCTCTTTTTAAGCAGAAAGCTTAACTCCTTTTATTGTATAAAGTACAGCTATACATTCAGGACATAAAGGGATACACAGTATATCTGTGGCATTAAAATTTCATGGGGTGGCTTTTAGGAAAAAAAATTCTAAAAAGACTCTGGGTGATGCTAATAAAACAGTTGAGAAACACTAGCATAAACAACTTATCCTGCTCTT
>NW_024425563.1:61741064-61834584 GCF_017311325.1 Ursus maritimus | reverse complement strand
CCCTTAATATTACATAGTAACTATTCAAATTATTTTTATGCAAAGCCAGTTTTGTGCCCTGCACACGGTGGGATAATAAATTAAAAAGTAGATTCACTGTGACATCAGTCATTATAATCATTCTTATTTGAAATTGCATTTGAGATGATAATCCATGAATTCTAGTAATCCACAAATATCCATATAGTACTAGATCATTTTGTGATTGTTGGAGACAGAACTATAAATATCTACCTAGAGATTGAAACATCAGTCTTAATAAATCTAAGTTTTAGTAGGATTCCTTGGTAACATTTTTTTATGTGTTACTGTTTTAAGTCTTTGAATGATCTGACCTTTGTATTTACTGTGGTCTTTCTAGTTTGTATATTCTCTTACATAATTCTAGTGTATGATTTATGACTCTATCATTTACAAATATTAATGCCTTTGAGCTGACCATTACTGTTACGAAGATTAAAAAATTAGACACTGTGTCTTAATTAATGGGAGCAAGACAGAATTCTTCCTCTGAGTAACTCCATCTCATTGGGAAGATAGGCATATAAAATGAGGAACTAAGGACTTGCTAGTGCTTTAGAAGTCTAAGTAGGAGCACCTGGCTGGCTCAGTCAGTAGAGCATTCAACTCTTGATCTTGGGGTTGAGTTCAAGCACCACGTTGGGTGTAGAGATAACTTAAATAAGTCTTAAAAAAAATAAATAACAGTACCAGGTATTTGATATTGTAGAAATATAGAAACCATTATTTTACGGAGCCAAGCAAGCAAATATCTGGCAGAATGAAGTATGACAATAACAAATGTTTTACCATAAAAAATACCATATATTACACTCGATACTGTAACAATTTTTAAAATTTATCTCACATCTGTATTTCCATTAACTATCTAGAGAAAAAAGATTCTGAGAAATAAGCACTCTAAGACTGAGAATAGTATTTTTTTTTATTGTTTTCTTATTTTTATGGCCTGAGGACTTTTTTTTTTTATTATTATTCAGCTCCATTCTGATTTGGTTCTTAGTCACTAAAATTTAAACTCCTGGACTTGAACCATATAATATAAAAACTTTATTTTAAAAAAATTGCCCTCCCTTTTAAGTGAATTTGAAGCCATTGTAACAAGTGATTTTTGGAACCCAAGTAATGAACCAAACGCAAACATACGGTGGTTATATTTTTCTTGTTTTTATAGCTTTGGGAGGATGGTGTTTTTAGAGCAAGTATTTTTTCCCAGTATGAGTTTAAAAATCTAATAAAAACAAAGGCCTTGGCGATATTCTTATTACAGAGTTTCAAGGAGTAGGATTGTCTGCAAAAAAATTGTTTTCATATTTACAACATTTATCTAAGAAAAAAATTTGTTTTACAAGCAGACAGCTTTTTATATATGTTCTTCCAATCCCACTGGGATTAACAATAGAAAGGAGTTGGTTTCAAAGTAATTTAAAGCAAAATTTGTCCCTAGAACAGATTTAAAAATTTACAGATTAACAAGTGACCTATTAAGAGAAAACGTTTAAATAATGTTGTGTTGTTTCTATTATCAAATATAAGCCATTTATCTGTATTTAACCTTTTAGAATCATTGTGTTTATTTCAATGTATACTCGTTTCTTCTAACATTTGGAGGATATTTAATACATGACTTAATACTATTTGCTTTTAGGAATATTCATTCATTTTAGAAGCTCTGTTCTCTATTTAAGTAGCTTTACGTATTGACCCAGGTAAGAGAGCATAATCAAGTTAACTAATTGTCACATTCTCATGAACTTCACATTGAGAGGAAATTAAAGACAAATAGAAGCTCGCCTGGGTGGCTCAAGTAGGTTGAGCAGCTGGCTCTTGGCTTGAGGAGAGGTCACGATCTTAGGGTCGCGACATCAAGCCCAGTGTTGGGTTCAGTGCAGTCTGCTTCAGATTCTCTTTCCTTCTCCCTCCAGCTCACGTGTGCATTCTCTCTCTCTCTGTTTCTCTCTTTGAAATAAATAAATGAACACAATCTAAAAAAAAAAAAAAAGACAAATAGAAATCATCAGCTTTTAGTTTGAGATCAAATTTAAAGGATTTTACAAAGTTCTATTATATTTAAATGAAGAATGTATGCATTTTACATTAACACTAAAGTATAGGTAATTTAAAATGTTAAAAGGCAAATGTGTGGAGTATACCCAAGCATTAGCTTTGTTTCTAAAAGAAAAGAAATTACAAAAAAAGAAAAATTACAGAAGGTAATTAAGGTACCTTAAAAGAGAGCAAAAGTTACAGTAGGTATACAAAAGGTATAGTACATGTTTCTAGAAATAATGAGAGTTGAGTAAAATTTTCTACAGGATACAAAGTAATGTATTAAAAATAATGAATCATTATGATCAGCAAGTTCATATAATAATGGCATTGACTTCTGGATTCCTGTAGGGTATGGGGGTGACCTGGCCCCTGAGGCCAGTTATTTGAAAACCCAAAATTCTCTACCCATTTCTACATACCATTCTACACAGATCACTGTATATGTCCTCACACACATTTTTACACAATTCTATACATACCTTGGTACACCAATCTTTTCATACCCCTATATACATCCCTACAGACGTTCCTACATACTCCACATTTCCCTACACACTGATCCCCTACAGAGCCCTTTAAAAGACCCTTTGTACACACACCTGTGTATACACATACACACTCTACACTAAAACAAAACTTACCCTTCCTGTCCTTAGTATGTGTGATATACCCTATCTTACTCTTTTCTATTAAATTTTACTATTAAAACCAAATTGTTCAGAAGTCACTAAACCCACATTTTGTTTAGACTAGAACATACTTGATGTTCTAGTACATCCAGAATGGTATATAGGCCAGTATATTTTTGCTATGTGTCTAGGCATATGAATACAGATACGGAAGCAAATAAAACTTAGGAGGAAGTAATATTTTGTTTACATTCCAAATTTTGTTGTTTTTAAAGCTTTCATGTTGTGATCTATCATTGTTCAGCAGTGATGAGCTATAGATTTATAATTTTTTTCTCACCATATGATAGGCAAACTATAAGAATATCTTACATAAAAATATTTAAAGAAACTAGAAGTTTAAGCAAAAAGGTTCAAATGTTAGGATTTAAAAGAGCTTTATATCGTAGGATTGAAATTTCTACCCTTTAAATGATAGGCTTCATGCCAGTAAAATGGCAAGAGGTCTTAAAGTTTGGCATTATCTGAAATTATTCCCAACTATTTACCAACATGGAGAAATCTTTAATTCCTGGGAAACATCTTTGATGTATGGTCAGTTGTGTCATGAAAATGTCAGGAAGCCAGTGTGTTTTCTGTTATATTTATTATCTGTGAAGTAATCTCTTTCTTTATATGTCTATTTCTACAAAATTGAAATTAAGTGAAACATGCCTGAGGAGTGTCAGGTTTATGGTCAGTAAGACCTGGATTTGAATATCTACTCCTCCACTTAGTAGTTGTGACACTCTGGGCAAATTCCTTAACCCCTCTGAGTTTCAATATCATCAGTAAACTTAATACTTAAAAGGCATGTTTTGAGGATCAAAGAATACCATATACAGAATGCCTGGCACAATCCCTGGCCCGTTAAATCCTCCATTAATGGTAATATATATCATTGTGAATATTATTATATACCAAAAGTTATAATAGGTATATAAGATATAGTAAATGTTTCTAGAATTAATGGGAGTGGAGTAAAATTTTCCATAGGATATGATGTATTGTACTATTATAATAATAATCTTTGTCCTGATTTGTGAGCAAAGTCAAGCTATTTTGTTTTATCTGTGTTTGATTTTTCATAACTCAAAGATAGGAATGCCTAAAAACTTATAGTAGTTCTTTATATAATTGTTACTGTCAAAAAATTCCTTGAGAAAAGTAGTGTCATGTATAAATCTGGTTATGGACACTTTTTTTCTGGGTTAATATGGAATTATAGCACAGTACTATTTCATAATTTTTTCAACAAAGGATTATATGGATATTGTATTTTTTTAGGCATCTCAAGTTTTAATTCAAGTTATTTTTCACATGCTATTAAATTATTGCTAATAACAGGTCAACAGATACTGCAAATGTGTTCAGAATAAGTAATGTCCTCAATAAGTAATGTCTGCCTTAAAAGTTCAATTGGTTAGAATTATAAAGCATTTTCCCAGGAAAAGAATTGGTCCCCCAAGGTTGTTTGAGGAAAATACCAGCTTCGCCTTGAGTTCTATTAATAATAATATACCTCTCATTTATTTAAAATAGTTGGAATCTTTGAATTTAAATCTAGAATTGACTTTGTAGTCAACTGGTCAAATACTCTTAGACCTTATCTCCTTCAAAGTTATCTCTGTATTTAAGAAATCTGGGGTTCCAGAAAATTTGTGAGTGAATTATCAAAGACCCATAATGATTAGCAGGGCCCAGCTAGGGACTTTGACTTTCTGTCTCCAAGTCCGTCGGTCTTTGCCCTGTATACTACTGATGTTCAGTGTTTCTTTATAGAATTTTGTGGTTAAATCTCTCACAGTGCCTATACATTTCCCTAAGACTGTATAACTTCTCTGATTATCTAATTGGGCTTATTGTTTGGCATATGTAGACAAAATAATATTTTATCATTTTGATGTAAAGTAGGTTATTTAAAAATTTTTCTTCCATTGTGGTATATAATAGTCTGAGTTTCGTCAAGAGCATAATTTGATACATGGTTCCTACAGAGAAGTTTAATCTGTACAAATTTTATTCTTTGAAATTATCAGCTTCATTTGCATCAGAGTAGTATGTGAATCTCTGATAATAGGTAATTTTGTCTTTCATTTTTTAACCTAGTTTGAAATTGTTTCTAGCACATATAAGTTTTTATACTTATTACTTTATTAGTGATATTGCTGTTTCTGATACTTCCTTCTCCTTACTGTGTAGTCTCCCAAAATTTAAAAATACTGCTTCGTGAAAGAAAAAAAAATACTAGCATGTTTTCCTCAAATTATCAGACTATGAGAACTTTTTGCCTATAAAAACAATGGTGGCTACCTTTTAAATATCTAGATATCAGAAATGGCAAGGTAAAAGGAGGAATTTAAAAACTTCACTGGTTATTTTTATTTTTACATGTTAGGACTTTTTAGACTTTGTTTGTTTACAGATGCTTTTTCAATCAAAGCCAATAGTTTTATTGTATTTTGACAAAGTGTGCTATAGACAACAATGTCAAATTTATTATAAATATAAATTCATAAGCCATAAATGCATACCCCAAACACATGTACTTGCAGATTTTAAATTTTCTTAGTAACCTTAGGTATCCTCAAATTTAAAGCTGGGAGAATACTTGATGCCCTTTTCCATTCTTACAGTGGTATACATTGCAATTATTCACTGCTCTATAATGGATCATTTTTTATCTACATCTTGTGTTCTGTTTATAAAGAATAAATATTTCTGTTCTCTCATTTTTCTGAACTAAGAGATACATGTAAAATAGGTTTGAAGTATCCAGTATAATTCATTGTTTGAAAAGAAAGGCCTTACACTGATACTGTATGGAAGAGAAAACTATCTAAATCATTTTAGCTGCAAGCTTATAACTAAGATAATATCAGCGTATTCCTTTCCTTTCCTTTAATATATGTATCTTCCATATATTAAAGGATGCAGTATTTTATTAAAAATAGTATGAAAAGTTTAATCTGTCATTATCACAAACCTAGCTTAAAGAAGATCCTCTTATGTTTGATGGGGGGGGGGGAATAGTAAGATTTTGTTGTAGTCACATGTTCGCTATACAAAATCACCAAAAAAACACTAAAAACGCAAAAAAAAGTGAAATAGTTCTTATGTTAATAATGTAATACTTTAAATCCTCAAAAACATGATCCTCTATAAATATACAGTGATAAAATGACATTAAGGACTAGTGGCTAGTTGACTAATGTCTTAAAAGTTATATTCTGCTCACACAAAATTAGGTCTATAATTTACTGCTTCGTATTTTCACAGTTAAATATATACTACTTGATCTGCATTACTTAAAAATTAGAAATATAAAAGGTTTTAGGTATGTTAGAAATACATGACAGGCTTTGGGAATCCAGATTTACATTTTTTTGACTTTGACATTGCCTTTTCCAACAATGAAAAAATTTTATTAAACAATGGTCTATATACTAAAATATGCCCTTAATTCAAAATTTTTTTCTTCAAAATAGCAGTATGCTACAGTAATTTGTGAGTAAATAAAATACATAAGCTTCATTTAACATACTTTTTAGTACAATAACTGCATTGTTATTGTAATTATTACTTTGCATATTGCTGCTTATCTATGGTGTGTTTAGTAAGGAATTTAGTGGCAGATTACTTTAATAACTGCATTTTTAAAATGTATTAATTATTTCGCTCTAATTTTTATTCAAGTAATGTATGTTCACTAAGATCATTCAGAAAATGCAGAAAAATGGATAAAGAGAACAAAACTCATAACCCGCCTTTCAGAGATTACCACTGTTAGCATTTTGGTATATCTCTTTTTAGCTTTTCATCTTGCCTTCATTTAACAAATATTTACTGTGCATTTTATAAGTGTAGGGCCCAAGTAATTGTTGCTGAATACTATGGCATCTATGGCCAGATTAGTCTATCAGAGAATATAGACAAGTGGGATAGAAGCTATGGGAAAAGCCCCCAAGGTACTGTTAATATCTGTAGCAAGGGAACTAATAACCTGGTTGGTTGGGTCCCAGCAAATATTCTTGCTATTTTTAGAATGAAGTAGGGGTGTTCTGTGATGCCAGTACAGTTAAAGGCATATGTTCTCACTTGTTCTTTTTTCTTTCCATCCTGTCTCATATTTTAAAATTTTCATTGGCCGTTTCACTGAGGATCTAGAAGAAAATAACATTCTTGTGTACATAAACCTTCATATCTGAAAAATTCACATTATTTTAAAAACCACTGTGGTATCATTGTCACTGCTATAAACTTAAATAGACTGAAAATGAGCAAATCTCCAAAATGTCTCTTAGGCAATTTCTTCATTATGGCCCGAAAAGAATCTAACATTTCCAAATTATTTTTACGATAATACAAAGTTGCTGATTCACTTGTTACGATTTATGGAATTATTTTATCGAGCTTTAACACACTAGTATTGTCCTAAAGCAATTAGCACAGTTGCATAGCAACTTTGCAATAATAATTTATAGTAATATACTTAATTTGATTAAAGACCAGTTTTTCTAATAAAATAATTATGTGCTGTTTTTGCCATGATGAAATATGCTAATAAATATGCTAATAAATTTGAAAGTAACATTTATTAGATATATGAACGGTACCATAATCCTATTTCAAAATCCTATTTAAAAACAGTAAATTGATGTCATACAATGCTAAGCCTTTTGATTTTTTTTGTTTTATTTCTATTTTCATTCTATTCTGTATGTTATACATTACCATATTTTAAACTTGTTATATTACAAAGCAAACAGGAAAATATGAAAGCATATTTGATATTAAAAAATTTTAACAGTGGCAAGTAAGCTCTTGAATATGTTGAACCTAAATTCTTCATCATGAATGGACTATATTAAATTAATTCTATTATCTTAAAATGTTTCATTAGAAAATCTAGACTTACAACAGTATTTTTCATGACAGTTTCGAGTGCTTTACAGTCAAAATATAAAGATTCCTATAGAATATTTAAATATTATAAAATTAATTTTGAAAGCAAATAATTTTGTTATGATCTAAGACTTCATTTTAGAAACTAATACCAAATGAATATCAAATAGAAAATATTTTAGTTCTTTCAAGAAGAATTTCATTTATTTAAATGTTCTTGGACAAACATGTATTAATATCTCTTTCAGAGCCTCTAACTTTGACCTCATCCTTTCTCCAACTATTGCCCATTTCTAAACTACTACAACAAAACCTCCAAGTAGTTGTCTGTACTCAGTACTTTCATTTTCCTTTTCCTCCAAAATTAGAAATTTTTATAAAAAATAAACAGTACAAAACATTATATACCTCCTGACTACTGTCAGGTAGTGATAATTCTCAGAACACTAAACTGAAGTTGGGAAGATCACTCTGATTTAACTGATTATGGTTGGGTGTATAAAGCAACATAATAGGCACATTTCTTTAAAAAGCAGTTATAGATCGCTGCTTTGTCTGAAAGTGTTTCCCTTTCATACATACATTCAGCTTCTAGATAACTAGAACATACAGACTTAAAGGAGATGCTGAAAGAAGTTCTTACAGTAAATGCAGTGTACTTTGTGTAAATCAGTGCTGCAGTTGTATTTTGTTTCTTATTCAAACTGAAAGTCTTAGAGACTAGATTAGAGAATATGCTACATATTGTTTTTAGAGGGATATTTTTATGCTGCAGGAAAGGTTTGATTAATATAGAAGATATAAAATATGATGCTTAACAAAAAGCCCAGAAATAGTACTGTCAGGAACCCAGGCGATCAGGAGTAATCTTATCATGATTCTTTTGGTCTTTCTACCGTGGTTCAAAGATTGCTGTTATTTAACTCCAGTCATTACATCCATGTTTGAAATTAAGAAGGACGAAGTGTAAAATATGTTCCATTCCCTCTTTAAACTATTGCAACTATGTTTTGATACCTACTACTCCACTGAAATGGTTCTTGTTAAGGTCACTTACAGTCTCTTTCTTTGTCAAATTCAGTAGTCATGCCTTTGAATCTTATCTGACCTCTCAAATCATTTGACAATCTATTGGCCATTCCCTTTTTCTTGAAAAAATTTCTTACCTTGGCCTCTGTAACCCCCATTATACCCTAACTTTCTTCCTACAAAACTGGCAACTCCTTCTCAGTCATCTTAGCTAAATTCTCCACCTCCATCCAAGTTGTATTACCATGACTTAGTCCTTAAGGCCTTTTTCTTCTCAATTTACCTATTGTTCCTTAGGTGATTGCAAGTAGTCTTATAACTATATGTTGAGGACTTCAGAACTTATAACACCAGCCCTTAATTCTTCTTCCAAGATCTAAATTCATATATCCAAACATTTGTCTGACATTCCCACTGAATACCTAAAGATTGTCTTAAGCTTAATATTGCCAAAATATAATTCTTGTTTCCTGATCCTTCATCACTCCATCACAACTACTTCTCCTGTAGTTTTTACCAACTTAACCATTTTTGGTGCCAAAAACAGGGAATCATTTCTAATTACTCTTCTTTTGTTTATTCCCATATTTACCTATCAACCTGCCCTCACTCTGACCTATAACATACTCTGAAGTATATCATGCTTTCTATTCCCACTACTACAGAACTCCAAGACGCCCTCCTTCCTGATATGGACTGTTGGAATAGCCTTTTGCCTAATTTCCTATTTTCATTCTTACCTATCCTCTACTTTCTCTATATTGCAACCAAAACAAGCATAAAATTCAAAATCCAGTCGTATTACTTAAATTTTTAAACCCTTCAGTGGCTTCTCATTGCAAAAAGACTATCCAGCATGGCCTACACAGTAATACGGAACATTTAATCTCATGCCAAATATGCTGACCTTTCTGGTGCACATCCATGCTGCACTCATTTGTACTATAAGGCCCTTGCTCTTGTCCTCTGTGCCTGGACATTCTCTTCTCACAGATGGGTATATGAGTGGCTCCTTCATATCATTCAGGTCTCAGCTTGAATGTCACCACATTAGTAGAGGGACTTTCCTGACTACTTTGTCTAAGAAAGTGTGCTCCCACACTTTGTATTCCTTTCCTGTGTTTTTTTTCTGCTACATCAACATTTGAAATTACCTGTTAATAGTTTATTATCTGTCTTTCCCCGTTGGAATTTAAGATCCAAGAGGATAGGGGTGCCTGGGTGGCACAGCGGTTAAGCGTCTGCCTTCGGCTCAGGGCGTGATCCCGGCGTTCTGGGATCGAGCCCCACATCGGGCTCCTCCACTATGAGCCTGCTTCTTCCTCTCCCACTCCCCCTGCTTGTGTTCCCTCTCTCGCTGGCTGTCTCTATCTCTGTCAAATAAATAAATAAAATCTTTAAAAAAAAAAAAAAAAAGATCCAAGAGGATAGGTATGCTGTTTCTCCATTTCCTAGAACAGAACCTGGCGCACAGACAATATTTGTAGATTAATCAACAAATAGAAAACATTTCTATAGTGTAAGGTTAAGTAATTCTTAATGTAACAATTATCATTTGTATTGAAATACTAAAATTGTAGTTAGAAAAGGAAGCAAATCTGACCGTTTTTATTCTGGTTAGGTTTTGAGGTTAGGTTTTTATTTTTTCCCATTTTACAGGTAAGGAAACCAAGACTAAGAGGTCACATGCCTTTCCCAAAATCACATCAATAGTAAGTGCCAAACCAGGATTCAGATAGGTTTGTCTGACACTAAAGCCTACACATTGTCCACTGTGCTCATGTAGATGTCTTGGGTAAGAACATCACACAACTGTTTTTCAGTATAAGATCAATTCAGTTTACAGATTATATATACACACACACACATAATGTTGCCAACATTTTGATTTAAAATCATATTGCTTCATCGCAGTCAATACTCATCATGAAAGACAGTTCCAGACAGCAGCTTAGGAGACCTGAATTCTGACTCCAGCTCTACTATTAATTAGCTGTGGGACCCTGGGGAAATCAGTTATGTACCCTTAAGAGGCTATTCTGTCAGCAGCATAAAAAGAATAGATCAAATGATCCATCCTCTAAGTAGGGTACCTCCTATCTCTAAAATCTTTCAGCTGTTAGTAGAGAAGAGTGGTCTAGAAAAGATCATAGAAATCTGTTATAACATCTTGATATCTGATTTATCTTTTGAATGTAAACTGCTTATATATTGATTTGCTCTTCTTGGAAATAAACACAGTGGACAATTTTCTTGCTTTGATCACTCTTGAAATTTAGGGAGGTAATTAGAAGAATACTGATACAGAATTTAGGGTTGTCTTGAATAATCTATATTGTTTTATTGTTACCTACTGTTGATTTTCCTAATATCAATAGAGGTTCTCACTTTATTCACTTATTGTTTGTAATGGTGTTTCAGTTGATTCTCTTGATGTATCTAGGCATACCCAAACAGGAATGGTTTTTACCTCCTCTTACAATTTTGTACTGTGTCTTTCTCTTGTCTGTGTTGGCTAATATATCCAAAAAAGGATTAAATAATAGTAGTATATGTGTTACCACTTTGACTTTAGTTGGAATGTTTTAAGTTTATGAAGTTAGCTTTTGAGCTAAATATTTGAGTATTAAGAAAGTTTAATGTAAATATGTAAAATGTAATCCCTGAAAATAAACTGCAAGTTGTAGAAGATCCATAGTATGATGCCATTCATATAAAATGTTAAAATATAAAAACATACCAGAGAATGATTACTATCCAATTTAGTGTATTGGTTACAACTGGTAAAAAGAAAGGAAGGGGAAAGGGATTGGAAAGGAATACCCAAGGGTCTTCAGTAAGTGTTACGAGTTATGGTTATGATTAGTTATATTTGCAACATTTTATAACAAAATAATTTGATTTGCTGAAGAAACAGAGGTGTCTTTGACCAGGTGTCTGGTATAAAGAACATAAGCCTGAATTGAACACACTTTACATTTCAAATGTATAAGTTTCCTGATAGCAGGGATCAGCTCTGTTTGCTGTTCTCTCTACCCTCAATACATTTCACGTAGTAGGTATTCACTAAATAATTACTGAATGAAAAACTAGAGAAAAGATAAAGTCCCTACTTCTTATTTCTCATCATTTCATACACATCAATTTCTAAAGTAAAGCTTAGTTGAAATAAGCCCTGTATATTTGATGTATTTTCTATTTTAGAAGCTTCAGTTTTTCTACATAACAGAATGTTACCAGGTTTTCCATACAGCCTTCAACATATTTTTTTTTGAAGATCTTATTTATTTGAGAGAGAGAGAGCAGAGAGCTCAAGCAGAGAGAGAGGGAGAGGGCCAGACGGAGAGGGAGAAGCAGACTCCCCACAGAGCAGGGAGCCCATTGCGGGGCTCGATCCCAGGACCCCAAGATCATGAGCTGAGCCGAAGGCAAACAGTTAACCAACTGAGCCACCCAGGCGCCCCCAGAATTCAACATATTATTACATATTTAGTGTACTGCTTGTGGTATGTGTGAAACATTAACACAAATTAATTATGGGGTTTACTACCTGCATATCAGCAAAATAAAGTCGTAACTGATTCAGGCTACCTACATTCAAAGGGGACAATTGTTCAGTTATAATCCTGCTTTATCATTCTTTTGAAATTGAATATATCAATAAGACATTTCAATCTGTGGTAAATTACAGAGTATATTCTTTATTTTCTATTTTAAAAAAAAACTGGAAGAAAGCCACATTCTATTTATGTATTTTCTGTGATAAAATATATACCAGTAATTTTAAAAATAAGTAAAATCATTTTTAAAAAACCCTCTCATAATGCAATGGAGAATTATAAATTTAAATTTCCTGGGTAATTGCTGAAAATCTGTATTATGAAAATTAGCACTTCTTAAATGTTTAATGTATTTTTGATTGAACAGTATGGTTGCCACATAATGTGACTATGAGATCATTAACTTTTATTTTTTCATTTTTATATTTTCGAATTTATAACCTCATTTTTCATTGAGTTATATCAAATTTTATATTCAATTTAATAGTATACTAGGATTTCCTTTTGAGACCCTTGAGTTTGAAATCTCAACATTCCCAAGAGCCCAGAGGAGTCCTACATAGATCCACCTGTAGGGGTTTATGATTCTTCTTCTTACAAATAGAGTTTATTTTTATTTTCTTAGAAAGTAAGCTTTTGTGTTAGTAGCTGTGAAAGAATTGAGAAAGCCATGGATCTTGATAATCTTCTTTACATCAACTTATATTAAGATATAAGAGCAGTTATCCCAAAGTAATGCAGAATTATTTGTTGCTCATAAACTGATCCTTAAAGCATTTTCCCAATACCCTTTTTTGTCCTCAATTATTTGTTTCCTCATGAGATTTAAATATAATACAACAAATCGTAAATATTTTCATAATGCTTGAAAAAATGAAAAGCCAGTTGGCATGTTTATCAAAATTTCTATAAATTATCTTCAGGGAGCAGAACTGTTTTGAATTTAAAGGTTGCTTTTCAATCAGTTCTACAAGATAGACTTTTAGGTTCTTTTTGTGTAACTTAATAATTAGTGGTCAGTATTCATTAAGCAAAAATTGAGTTACTTTGGGAAGATACGGGAAGCTTTTAAAATTTATTGATCATGAGCAATTCTAATTGTCCCTTTAGTATATTGGAAAGAGGACTTTTTGAAGTCGGAGCTGAGTTTGAATCCTAGGTCTCATATTTTAAAGTGAAGAGCAGTTCCTTAATGTCTCCAATCCTCAATTTTCTCAATGAGAAATGGGAATGATAATATTTATTCTTGCCTGGCATTTGTGAAGATTACATATACTTCATGTAAGTACTTGGTATTTAATAAGTAGTCAAAAAGTGAAAAGTATTATTTGTTTCCTGTGCCATCTATACAGTAGTGAATTTATTCATACAGTCAAGAAATATTCATTGAGAGGCCAGAGTATAATAGGAATAGCACTAGTTCCTGAGGATACTGTTAAGACAGAAAATCTGCTATCATGGAGCTTAGACTCTAGTGAAAGAAGACACATGATATATACATAAGTAAATGATCATTTCATTGTGATAAACGTTAGGAGAACAATCTGAGTGCTGAAGGAATAGCTAGTTTCGTGCATAAAGTTAGAGAACTCCTCATTGACTAAGACCTATATGACAAAAGTAAACTAAGCATACAAAATCAGATGCAGAGGAACCACCACCATTCGTCTAGAAATCAGAGGCAAGATGAGCATGTTTGGAGCCAGGTAAACAAGTTGGAAAAATGTACAGATGAAGCTAGGAAGGTGAGAGGGACCAGATGATAAATCAGATTTTATAGACCATGGCAGGAGTGTGGATTCTACTCTAAATACAGGGCTATAAGAAGGACTTCATTCTAGGGTGAGATGTGATGTCATCTGTGTCTTATAGAGATTGCTTATTTTGTGGAGAATAGTTTTTACAAATATAAAGTGGAAGCAAGAAGTCTGATTAGGAAGCTGTTGGAGTAATCCAGGCAAGAAATATGATATCCTGGACTAAGATGGTAACAATAGAGATGGAAAACTTACTAGACAGACTTCAGATACCCTTTGGTGATAGAGACAGCAGGAATTGGCCGTGTGTGTGAAATTAACGAATGACCCCTAGAGTTTGGGTTTGAGCAATTGGGTGAATTGCAGACCAAGGGAGGTATAAAGCTTTTGCAGGGGGTGGGAGGGTTGATAGTGGTTGAGAAA
This sequence comes from Ursus maritimus, assembly GCF_017311325.1. Taxonomy (NCBI): domain Eukaryota; kingdom Metazoa; phylum Chordata; class Mammalia; order Carnivora; family Ursidae; genus Ursus; species Ursus maritimus. The sequence continues at coordinate 61,820,169 of NW_024425563.1, read as the reverse complement.
GAGGAATCAAGAATTTGGCTTTAGGGGTACCTGGGTGGCTCAGTCAGTTAAGTGTCTGACTCTTGGTTTCAGCTCAGGTCATGATCTCGGGGTCCTGAGACTGAGCCTTGTGTAGGGCTCCATGCTGGCTGTGGAGCCTGCTGAAGATACTCTCTTTGTCTCCTCCCTTCCTTTGCTCCTCCTCCCCCACCCCACCCCCACCAAAGCTTGCTTGCGCACATGCTTTCTCAAAAAAAAAAAAAAAGGTTAAAGAATTTGGCTTTGTACATGGTATGTCTGAGGCACCTATTAAAAGTTCACTGAAAGCATCAAGCAACAGTGGGTATATGAGTTTAAAGCATGAAATATATATATCAGTGCTGAAGATATAAATTGGAGAGTCATCATAAAATAGGTGGAATTTCGGCTCTTCAGAGCCATCTCCAGATCAGGTTATCCAAGGGTAACAGAGTTCTAAAGACAGCAATAAAAGGAAGTTAAAAGATATGAGGAAAACCTAGAGAACTAGGAGAAGAAGAAATTTAAGAAAGATGGCAGTGTTGTATTGGTAAGGATGCTTTAACTGCAAGTAATAGAAAACCAACTACTTTTAACATTTCATACCCTGTATTTCAGAATTGAGAAGATTAGGTGGTTGTAGGACTAATTAAAGAAGATATTTTGTCTTCTGGAATTATCAGTGTGTTTACTTTTGGCATTAAGCTTGTCTCTCAGTGATCATGAGATGGCTTTAGGAGCTCCAAGTATTACGTACTCAGATAATACATAAAGGCAAGCCAAAGCAAGTGTGATCCCTGTCTTGTGTGTGGGGTTTCTGTTCTTTTTGTTTGTTTAAAGAGTAAAGAATACTTTCACAGAAGTTCCTAGTAGGTTTCTTCACATATTTTATCTAAAATCAGTTCATGTTTCCAGTGGGGTCTATCATGATAGTCAAACGTATTTTTAAAAACCTAATAAATTTAACCAGGTTATTCTATGGAATTTACCTTGCAATGAGAACTCATTCCTGTGGCATGGACTGTTTACTCAAATAATTAATACTATATTTATAATAAGGAATAATCATATTTACCATGTATCTACACAGGCCTCACAAATATCAAATATTGTCCATTATAGTATATCTGTATATATCTGTGTATATACATATGTAAAATAAAAACAAAATTTAAATATAACGTAAGGGAGGTGAATTAAATTACTTTTAGCTTCTCTTCCAAGATTCATTTCTAAAAACTGAAATATTTATCTGTAAGACTGTTTTTTTGAAGGATATGCCTAAAAGTTGAAGTCAGTTCTGTAAGAACAATACTTGTCTAACCTCTACAAATAATTATTCATTGTTCTTATGTATTGGACCTATCTAGATCCCAAGATTATTTTCATTTCAGTTGGACTACACAATAAGATTGTTGCTTTACTCAGGGAGAAAAGCATTAGTGTACATTCATCTACAATCATAACATTATGCAGATTATAAGGTAAATCTAGGAGGAACTTCAAGCAAAAATGATAATCAAAGGCTCTTGTAATTCTGAAAAATTATTTAATTATTTTGCCTTTCCTTAATTATTACTATTTTTGTATGATTATCTTTGAGAGTAATCTTTCACCCAATTTCTCTTTCATTTACTATTGCTTTGAGTCTGGTAGTACAAACAATTGCAAGATCAAAAAATTAATGAGACACAAATGGAATAGAGTTCTACTTAATATAATGATGGTGATTTAGCTAAGTACTGTTTTTGAAAAGGATCCCAACTGCTTAACAGCATATCAGTAGGCCATTGATGATTAAACTCTGTCATAAAGTCAGCCCTGGACGGAAGCAGGAATAAAGCTTATTGAATGCCTTCTGTGGGCCAGTATCTATGCTAGTCTCCTCACATTTTATTTGATTTAATACCTTTTGCCATCAGTAACAGTTATTTTATAGAGGAGGGAAACAAGGTTCAGAAAGAGTATTTTTTTTTCTTTTTTTTTAATTTTTTTTTCTTTTCAGAGTTGCATATCTTTGGATGTGTGTATGTCAAAGTTTTTTTTATTATTATTTTTTTTCTTTTCAGAGTTGCATATCTTTGGATGTGTGTATGTCAAAGTTAGGATCTGAACCTGGGTTTGCTAGCCACTGACCACAAAGGCCAAGTTATACATCCACTACTACCCAATTGCATAGAGGAAACAGGACAAACATAAAAGTGTATCTAAAGTAACCATCCGTGCAAAGTGTAATGCTGGAACCAGAAAATGCTAGAACCAGTACTGTCTACCTTTCCATGTCATTTCCTCCTCTTTTCCTCTCTCTTACTGGACTTCAGCTGATTTTACCTTCTCACTGTTCTTACCTGGAATGCTTATCCCTTTACATTCTTTAATTCTACTCCTTCTTATCCTTCAGATCTCAATGTATTTGTCATTTTCAGGAGGGTGGAGCGCTTCCCAGAAACTTTCAGATCCTTGTATTAGAAGTTTCATAGCACTATACTTTTCATTCATTGTACATATCATAATTGCAATTATATAGTTACTCCAGTGATCAACTGTTTTAGTCACAGATTACAAGCTCCATAAAGCAGGGACTATGTCTGTCTAATAGATCATAATTTTTGAGCACCTAGCACAATACTTGATACATAGTTAATAATCAGAGAGGGATATACGGATGGCTTATTTAGCTCTCCAAGTATTTTTTTTTCAAACAGGATATTTGAAAATGTTATTGTATGAATTATTTTTTCTAATGTCCTATAGGTTACATTGTGGAATACTGAGAAATAACTTTATACTTACAGAATAATTGGTCATAGAAAAATATTAAATAAGTGAGTGCATTTTTAGGCAAGTTTTCTAAATGATTCAGTACTTGCAAAGAGGCCTCCTTTTTTGAACATATCATTGCATGGTTTTCATTATGGTAATGCTTTAAAACATTTAATCTTTTCCTTAAAAAAGCAAAATAGTGGCTAAGCAGTAATCCACAAATTCAAGATGTGTAAATGTGGCTGTTATTTTTGACACTCATTATGAAATACTGCCATTAGAGAATTTTTTTGTGTGGGATTTTCTAAAATAGTATTTTTAATTTTTCTTGAAGCAAAAACAGTGTTTTAATCCATGAAAAATTAATGTGCCATAGGAGATGTGTTACTTGGACATCTAATGAGCTATTAATTTCCAATAAAACTGTGAAGATTAATGGGTTCACTCTGGGGAAAACAGTATTCAACTTGAAATAGATATCTGAGGCAACTTAATCTGTTTAGTTGGGATTAAAGTTTTTAAAAATTCACTTTCTAAACATAAATCTATTTCTGAAAGATGTCCTTGAAGTTGAATTGGATCTTAATACAAAAACAGTGTTAAGTTACATTGAGAAGTATTTGTTTTAAAGATTTACAATACTAATCTTTGGGCACAAGGGAAGGTTTATTATTTTGATGACATAACCCAACTCTGTACGATATTAATCATTAATAAAAATACTCTAAGTATTATGGTTCAGTTTTCTTCTCTTCACATTTATATGTCTGATGTACTTTCTTCATTGCATTGTAATTATATGCATGCCTGTCTACCAAAATGGAACATGGACTCCTCTAGGCAGCAAGACCATTTATTCATCTTTGGTATTTCCAACACCTTGCCTAGTGTCTAACACATGGTCATTGTTCATTAAATTTTTGTGAGAGAATAAAAGGAAGGATTCTAGGAATAGAGTTACTTCAAGAATTAAGATCATCTTAAAAAATAATCTTTGAGTCAGTGGACAATATATATTTCAGACTCTTCTGAAATGTAAAGATCATTTAATCGATACAATCAAATCTGTCATTGGGCTACCAAAAACGGATAGATCGATCGATCAATCTTTAGGTTTTGACTTACTAACATTTTTACTTTGTTTTGACATTTGTACTCTATTAAGTCATCCTCAGGTCAAATGATGTTTCTTTGCAGAAATTTCTTTTGTTAAGCAAGAGTACCTCTTTTCCTCTAGGTAACAGTCAGACATTATTTTTGAAGGCCCTGATTAAAGGTTAGTGAAATAATATGTCAGTATTAGTAAGAACATCTGCTACCCAAGAAACTATCAAATAAATAATAAAAAGTCATATTTTATCATATTACAGTTGAATATTGTTCTAATGGTTCTTAAACTGCATGAATCAGGAAAACATGACAGTGAACTTCATGTGTGAAACACTATTCTGTATTGCTGAATATATGATTTTACAAGCACTTTTTTACTAAAAGCACTATACAGTGTAGAGTCTATAATGAGCTGTTCATCACAGAAATGTCAAAACCTCTTCACGTACAATTCTGATTACCTTTGCATACTACTTTGGTGAGAAACTTTATGGTATTTAAACCAAAGTATTCTTATTTCTAAATCATCCTAATAAAGATTTTGTTTATTTGCTTATCTGTTTTTACTTTTTGTGTCGAGGTAATTTTAGATTTTAAGAGTTGTAAAAATTGTATGGAGAGTATGCAGTATCCAGCTTCTCCTTATGTTAACATCTTGAATGAACACAGGACAATTATCAAACCTAAACCCTAGTATTATAGTAGTTTTAAGCAAACTTATACAATTTATTTGGATTTTATCAGGTTTGCCACTAATGTCCCTTTTTCTGGTCCAGAATCGCCTATTTCATTCTGTCATGGATCCTCCAATTTGTGGCAGTTACTTACTCCTTCCTTACCTTTCCAAAATCTGGACACTTTTGAAGAGTATTATTCATTTATTTTGTAGAATATCCTTCAATATGGGTTTGTCTGGTATTTTCTCATGATTAGATTGAGGCTACCACAGACCAGAGGTGATGTTCCTTCTCAGTGCATCCTATGACAGAAAATAGGATGTCAGTAGGTATTACTAGTGAGGTTAACCTTGCTCAAGTTAAGTTAGTCAGGTTTCTCCACTGTAAAATTACTGTTTTTCTTTTAACAATGTGGTTTTAAATCATCTGAGTTTGGCAAACAGTTTGGGAAGTCGTTTTAAATCACTAGAAAACCTAGTGAAGAAATTGATTTCATGTATTTGTCTATCTAGTGCTCAGTATTTTCATACTGAGGGGGAATTAGATAAGATCTGATAATCTTTCAACTTTACTATTCTGAGACTTAATTACCCTGAGGAGAACTGGAAGTGAGTTAAGAGATGTCCCATACAAACATAGTTGTTTACAAATTAGCCTCAAGTCCATTTCTGAATTTGGTGTGGCTTTTGAGATAAATACTTCAATTTCTTGCTTAACCAGGGCATTATATATTGACAACAACTTAAATTGAGACAGTTTATAATTTCCTAACTGAAGGTCTACTATCTAGACATTTTGTTACTTAGATATGAAATTATTTCATAGTCTAAAAATTGTCAGTTTAAAACATTTATCTAGTCTCAGAAACAGTAACATTAAAAGAATTTTAATTAGTGAAGTACTCTGTCAGCTTTTTAAATCTTAATATAAACTGTAGTTTACACTTTGATAAATTCTATTCAGTGAAAACAAGTTTTGTAAATAACAGCAAATTATATAAATAATATAATTTTCATTAAGGGAGTTTTTGGTAACTTTTCCTTTTTGAATGTCTTCTACGTAGCTCTAAAGTAATATTAAGTTTGTAACATTACCATTTATGTAAATTCTGTTTGTTTCTTTGACAGTGATTTGATACATATGAGCTATAACTATCCTTTCTTTAGAATGTCATAATTCAGCAAAGGAAATACAAAATGTATTTTCTCTCTTTCTCTCTCCCTCTCTTTTTATTATGGTTTCAATGACAATGGCCAGCGATTTCTCTAATGGCTGTATAGAAATTAGTTTTGGTAAAAAGTAACCTTACAGCCTTACTAAGCAAAAAAAAAATTTCTTTTAAAATACAAAGTGTCTTTTTAAATCTGTGTTGCATTAAACTCCTCATTGCATTGTGAAGGATAAACAAAATGCTGTCACAATTGGCCACTCTTCTAGTGGCCAATTCCAGTATCATGGTTATTGCTTATGTTATTGAATAAATATACTACATCTAAGTATTTTCCAGCTTTTATAACAAACTCAGTTATTGCTGAATCATTTCTGGTCATAGTAAACAATGCATGTATCTCTGAAAATTTTAATGAGACAATCACTGTGGTTTTTTTTAATCCAACTTGGAAATCTCTTGACTACTATACTTTGGTGATCACCATATCTTATATCTTGCATATTTCAAACATTTTTAGACACTATTTTTATCTCACTTTAATGTGGTAGAATTTTTTAAACCTCTGGGAATTTAAACCTGTATATGTATATTTAGAATAAAAACTAAAACAGCATAAATTTAGAAATGTCTCTTCTCCTTGAGTATCTATGGGGAAAGTAGAAATTTATATGTAGTGTCTCTAAATAGTAGCACATTTAGGATTTTTGAAATGTTATATTTGGTGAATAGATGATTATATAAAAATATTTGCTAAAGGACCTCTTTAAATATATGTTAGTATACTATAAACTTTAATATATATTGAACTTGTGAATGTGCTACCTGGAGGGTAGAGAGATGGCAGAGCTCACCACAGATACACCAGGGAAACAACTACATGTAATGTAACACACTCTGCAAATGACCTGAAGATTGGCAGAACAGATCTTCCACAGCTAAAGACATAAAGAGAAGGCCACATTGAGAAGTGTTGGAGAGACAGAGACATGGTCAGGACCCAAAAACTACCAGTGTGACAACCCACAAGTGAGAAGGATATCACAGGAACAGAAGACTGAGGGGATCAAGCCCCATATCAGGAATCCCCATTGCTGGAGACCTGCACTGAGAAGACAAGCCCTGATAAGGTTTTCTTTGAAAAGCAGCAGGACTTAACTCCAGGAGAGCCAGAGGGCTATAAGAAACTTGAGTCTCAGCTCTTAAAAGGTTAGCACGCCATATCACTGAGTTCAAGACCCAGCACAGAAGTAACAGTTTGAAAAGCACCTGGGTTATATATGAAGATTTACTGACTATTTTTAGGATGGATACCAAAGAGGCAGGGACCTAAGGAGCTTTCTCCAGGAACAGAATGGTTGGTGGGCACCATTTCCTTACTCCCCATCAGCCTAGCTGGCCAGAGGCTTGTGGGAGCCAGTTCTGACAATCTTTACCTTGCTAGCACCACTTGCCCTACCCCAACATACCCCCTATGGAACTGCGCTATCCACCCTGGCAGGTAGATACTCCTCCAAAGTGTCTTGCACCCCACCATACTGCCTCATTTGGGACTGGCATTTCCCCCCAGAGCAACTACTGCCCTGCCACAGCTGGCAGGCAGCCCTGTCCTGGACCATCGCTCATCCAGAGCAACTCCTGCCCTAGGGAGAGGGGAAGATAGCCCCACTCAGCAGCACACTCAGAGTTGCTTAGCTGGTTCCCTCAGCCAGCTGCATGGTGAAGCCATGTCCATCAGTGCACCCACATGGTCACTGCAGAAGGGCAAGCTGAGGGCAAGCTCTCCTCTGCAGTGCACCCACAGTGGCTTCAGTCAGGCCTGTCATCCAGCCATGCTCAGGGCAAGCTCTCCTTACCAGTGTGCCCAAAGTAGCTGCAGCTGGTCACTGCTGACAGCTGGGCAGCAAGCAAGTCCTGCCCACCAGAATGCCCATTCCGGCCCAATCACAGCAGGATGCATATGTAGCCCACACAGGGGACATCCCTGGAGCACCTGGCTTTAGTGGCCAGAAGGAGCTATGCTACTGGGCATCTCAGGATGCCTTCTACATAAGGCCACTACTTTCAAGACCAGGAGATGTAGCTGACCTACCTAATAGAAACAAACTCAGAGAGTCTGACAAAATGAGGAGACAGAGGAATATGTTCCAAATGAAAGAACAAGACAAAAACCCCAGAAAAGAGCTAAAAGAAATGGAGATAAGTAAACTGCCTGATAAACAGTTCAAAGTAATGTTCATAAAGACACTCACCAGACTTGAGACAAAAGTGGATGAGAACTTCAGCAAAGAGAAAGAAAATGTGTGTATATATGTGTGTGTGTGTGTATATATATATATATATACATATATATATATACATTTTAATATATATATATTTTTTAAACAGAGCTGAAGAATACAATGAGCTGAAATGAAAAATACAATAGAGGGAATCAACAGCTGATAAGCGGATATAGAACAGATCAGCAATCTGGAAGACAGTGTAGTGGAAAGCAACCAAGCTTGAAGAAAAAAAAAGCATTTTTAAAAATAAAAGAAAGAAAAAGCATTTTTAAAAATAAGGACAAGTTAAGTGACCTCTAGAACACTAAACAGTTAATGGATCAATGAAAAAAAGAGGAAATAAAAAATTACCTGGAGAAAATGAAAAAGGAAACATAATGGTTTAAAATCTTTGCAATGCTGTGAAAGCAGTTCTAGAGGGAAGTTGGGTGATACAGGACTACCTCAAGAAACAAGAAGAATCTTAAATAAGCAATGTAACTTTTACCATAAGGAACTAGAAAAAGAATAAATAAGCCCAAACTTAGTAGAAAGAAGGAAATAATAAAGATTAAAGCAGAAATAAATGAAAGAGAAACTAAAATAGAAAAAAAATTAGTGAAACTAAGGGCTAATTCTTTGAACAGATAACAAAAATTGATAAACCTTTAGCCAGACTCGTCAAGAAAAGAGAGGACTCAAGTAAATAAAATTAGAAATGAAAGAGAAGTTGCAACCGACCATAGAAATACAAAGGATTACAAAAGATTACCATGAAAAATTATATGCCACTAGAAGAAATGGATAAATCCCTGCAAACATTTTTTTTTTTTTTTAGATTTTGTTTATTTATTTGACAGAGACAGCCAGTGAGAGAGGGAACACAAGCAGGGGGAGTGGGAGAGGAAGAAGAAGGCTCCTAACGGAGAAGCCCGATGTGGGGCTCGATCCCAGAATGCCGGGATCACGCCCTGAGCCTAAGGCAGACACTTAACGACTGCGCCACCCAGGCGCCCCAAACATAGTCTTTCAAGAGTGGATCAGAAAGAAAGAGAAAATCTGCACAGACTGATTACTTAGTAATAGAATAGAATCCGTAATCAAAAACTCCCAACAAACCAAAGTGCAGGACCAAATGGCTTTACAGGTGAATTCTACCAATTAATTAATACTAGAAAAATTAATACCTATTCTTCTCAAACTGTTCCAAAAATCAGAAGAGGAAGGAATGCTTCCAGATTCGCTCTACAATGCCAGCATTTCTTTGATTAAAACCAAAGACACTACAAAAAAGTAAATTACAGACCAATATCCCTGATGGACACAGATTCAAAAATACACTAAGAGGATCGTTGTACAATTATCAAATGGGATTCATTTCAGGGATGCAAGGATGGCTCCACCAATCAACATTATATACCACATTAACAAAATTAAGGATAAAAATCACATGATTATCTCAATAGATGCAGATAAAGTATTTGACAAAATTCAACATCCATTCATAATAAAACCTCAACAAAGTAGGGATAATGTGAACATACCTCAACATAATAAAGGCTATATATGACCAATCCACAGCTAATATCATACTCAGTGGTGAAAAGCTGAAAGCTTTTAAGATCAGGAACAAGAAAAGGATGTCTACTCTCAGTACTTTTATTCAACATAGTACTGGAAATCCTAGCCACAGCTATATGATGAGAAAAAGAAATAAAAGGCATCCAATTAAAGGAACTCATACTTGCAAATGACCTGATACTAAATATAGAAAACCCTAAAGACTCCACCAAAAAACTGTTAGAATAAATTAATTCAGTAAAGTTGCAGAATATAAAACCAATATACAGAAATATGTTTTCATGAACTAACTACGAATTAGCAGAAAGAGAGATTAAGAAAACAATCCCATTTATAATTGCATCAAACACAATAAAATACCTAGGAATAAATTCAGCCAAAAAAACCACAAAAGGTAAAAGACCTGTACGTTGAAAACTATAACATAGTGATGAAAGAAACTGAAGATGACACAAATAAATGGAAAGATATACCATGGTCATCAGTTAGAAGAATTAATAATGTTAAAATGTCCATCCTACCCAAAGCAACCTACAGATTCAATCTGTATCAAAATACCAATAGTATTTGAACAAAGAATCCTAAAAATCTGTATGAGACCACAAAAGGCTTCAAATCACCAAAGCAGGGACACCTGGGTGGCTCAGTCAGTTAAGCATCTGCCTTCAGCTCAGGTCATGATCCCAGGGTCCTGGGATGGAGTCCCACATTAGGTTCCCTGCTCAGCGGGAAGTCTGCTTCTCCCTCTACCCCTCCCTCTCCGCTCCTGTTCTCTCCCTCTCAAAAACAAGTTAAAAAAAGTTAAAAAAAAAATGTGTGTGTGTATAAATAATATAAATATAAATAAAACACCGAAGCAATCTCAAGAAAGAACAAAGGTGGAGTTATCATGATCCCACATTTCAAACTATACTACAAAGCTATAGTAATCAAAACAGTATGGTGCTGGCACAGAAAGAGACACATAGATCAATGGAACAGAATAGAGAGCCCAGAAATAAACCCATAATTATATGGTCAGTCTTCAACAAAGGAAGCAAGAATATGCAATGGCAAAACAGTCTCTTCAATGGATGGTATTGGGAAGACTGGACAGCTACATGGAAAAGAATGAAACTGGACCACTTTCTTACATCATATTAAATAATAAACTCAAAATGGATTAAAGACCTAGATGTGAGACCTGAAACCATAAAAATTTTAGAAGAGAGCACAGGCAATAGTTTCTCAGAGGTAAGCCGTAGCAACACTTTTCTAGGTATGTCTCCTAAGGCAAGGGAAACTAAAGGAAAAATAAACTTGGGACTTCATCAAAATAAAAATATTTTGCACAGCAAAGGAAACAAACAACAAAGACAACCTACTGAATGGGAGAAGATATTTGCAAATGATAAGGGGTTAATTATACACACACACACACAAATTCTAAAAACAAAAACAAAAGATCCAATGGGCAGAGGACCTGAATAAACATTTTACCAAAGAAGATATAGAGATGGCCGACAGATACATGGAAGGATGCTCAACATCACTGATCATCAGGGAAATGCAAATCTAAACCACAAAGAGATACCACCTACTATTAGAAAGACAAGAAATAACAAGAGTTGGCAAGGATGTGGAGAAAAAGGAACCCTGTACTCTTTAGGTAGGAATGTAAATTGATGCAGCTACTATGGAAAAGAGCATGGAGTTTCCTCCAAAAGTTAAAAATAGAAAACCCATACAACACAGTAATTCTACTTCTGGTTATTTACCCAAAGAAAAGAACAACGGTCATTTAAAAATATACATGTACCTTTATGTTTATTGCAGCATTATTTACAACAGCCAAGATATGGAAGCAACCTTAATGTACCTGGATATCTGAATGGATAAAGAAGTTGTGGTATATATACACAGTGGAATATTAGCAATAAGAAAGGAATGAAATTTTGTCTCTTGTAATAACATGAATGGACCTAGAGGGTATTATACTAAGTCAGACAGTGAAAGACAAATACCATATGATTTTACTTCTGTGTGGAAACTAAAAAACAACGGATGAAGACACACAAAATATCAGAAACAGAACAAACCAATAACTGCCAGAGGGGAGGGTTTTGGGGGAATGACAAAATAGGTGAAGGGGACAAAGAGGTACAAAGTTTCAGTATAAAGTAAGTCATGGGAATGAAAATTATAGAATAGGGAATATAGTCAATATTTTAGTAACTTTGTATGGTGACAGATGGTAACTATTCTTATTGTGGTAAGCACTGGATAATGTACGTAATTATCAAATCACTATGTTGTACACCTGAAACTAATATACTATGTCAACTATGCTTCAATTAAAATAAGTAAATAGAAACAAATAACGTACTACATGGAAAAACATGGAAAAATATAGAGAGGACTTGTGCTGTCCTCACTTAAAAGATATTTATGTTGGCCCATTATAGAATGAGGTGTTTTTGTTTTGTTTTTATTTTTTTCTATAATCATTGCTCACTACATACCAACTTCTCAACCTAAATTCTTCAAACCAAGTAATACCTTTTAAAGCAAAAATGGGGGCACCTGGGTGACCCAGTCGGTTGAGCACCAACTCTTGACTTCGGCCTGGGTCATGATCTCAGGGTCCTGGGATCAAGTCCTGTGTCAGGCCCATGCTCAGCAGGGAGTCTGCTTCAGAATCTCTCTCTTTCTCCCCCTGCTCACACACGTGCTCACTCGCTCTCTCTTTCAAAATAGATAAGTCTATTAATAAATAAAGCAAAAATGTTATAAATGAAGGTGAGTTATCAAGGTAGGGGCTTCTAATGTAGAATCTAGCATACACGTCTGTGCTTATTTCCCAAATATTAGACTTCTACTAGAGAAGAACTTTTTTTTTTTTTTAATCTTGAAGACCATAAATTGCACATGTAGAGAATAGTGGTATTCTTAGTTCTAGAAGATTCATATCTTAAACATATTTGAAATACCCAAAAATTCAATTTATGGAAGTTGTGTTTTCTCATGTTTATGGGAAGATACAAAGATACAAGTTTATAGAATTGGGTTTATGCTCATTAAGAGTCTACCCTAGCTCACACTTACCATTCGTTACTGATTTCATGTCTTTTATCCTACTTATTTTGCCCAACTCTCAGCTTCCACTCACTGATCTTCATTCCCTTTACTATTAAATATACCCTCCTATAGATGGTTGTACCAGTCCTTAGGGCCTTTCTTCCCAGAGTTTCCCAAATTATATATGGGAAATCCAATGTTTTATTTTTTAACTTTCCCATTTCCATGCTGCCAAAAGTACCCACCAAGTAAAGAGTGACAAGAGGAACTAAAGACTTAGAAAGGCAAACCTATTCCACTTAATCTCCAAAATCACGAATTGGAGATAAGGGCCCAATAAATGAAACAGAACTATACATATATTCTTATACATGAAATTAGATATTCATGACTGCCCTTTTATCTATCTTGCTGTTAAAATAAAGGATATGATTTTATAATATTATATAAAAGGGAATTTCCTTTATGATTTCTTGTTTGAATCACTAAGTAGAGAGAAAAGGCAGAAATTTACAAAATAGCTCCATTCTGTGTAACGACGTAAGTGTTTGAGCTAGGTTTACTAAGAACCTCCCAAGTTACTTTAATTTTATAACACAGCCTAGAATTTCTAATTAAATATGCAACTTCTGTCAAAAGAAAAAAAACCATCGTATGCTTTTTACAGTATATTTAATTAAGCATTTCTTGTAAGTTCATTTCAATATGTATCATGGCCCACTAAAGTTGGAATTCAGTTGTAAAATGGTAGATTAATTGCCTTTTGTATTAAATGAAATAAGAATCTCAAATATGCAAAGTCAGGAAATTTAATTGTGGCCTTCAATTGCTTCTTCAGTGCATTGGAAAACTGAATGCAGAAGTACAGAAAAAAAGCCAAAGGTTGTTAAATGTAGCACATCACACACATCTTGCACTTTACTTAATGACCCAAGTGTTTATTACTATGAAGTAAATGCACCATTTAAAGAATTATGGTGGAATTGTAAAACATTAAAAACTCTAATTTTAGTCTGAAGCATGCAGCATGCCCATTTTGCCTAAAACATTTTCATTATCATCAGTATTTTCCAGTTATTAAGATAAATTTTTTCCTCCTTGTGCAGCACTGGCATATTTTCTGTATTAAAAGCATAATCTTAAATGCTGTTGAGAATTATATCTAGAATATGCTTTAAGTGAATAAAATAAAGCAGTTTTTGACCACAGTTTGGAACAGTATATATTGCTTTTTGACAATCTATAACTAACATAACAGGTTAGGTGTACATATTTTTTTGCCAGAAGCTATATATATATGTACTAACATTTTTAAAAGGATCATTGTTCAAGCATACAGATAATTTTGACTATTAATTTGAATCTAACCACAATAATTCTTCTCTGATTGAAAAGGAATATTTAAAATCTAAAGATTATATATGAAAATAGAAATATGTTAAGTTAGTTCTTGCTGCACCTTCTCACTGCATTTTATTGTTGTACTACCATGTATCTGTCTCTATGAGTAGCAAATTCAGGTTAAGTAAAAACTGAAACCATTCTCTTTGTAAACATTCACCTCCATTATACTTACTTATTTCTGGAAGTAGTTCAAATGGCCAGATTATAAAGGGATTTATTAAAAGAAAGCTTATGTTCTCTGTTTATAAAAGTAATCCATGCTCAGAGTGGAAAAGGAAACACATGAAAGCACAAACAAGGGACTAAAAATTAAGAACTTCACCATTATGAACATTAGAGATACTTACAAATGGAATTTTAAGTAGAACAATGAAACGCAAACTTTTAGCTGTATATTTTCAGTGTAGGCAGCTATAGGTGACTTGATTTTTTTTTCCCCCCACATAAAACCTTTGCCTATACATGATACTTATTTTGTATTTAGAAAACTTTCATTAAGTTGCCATTTTTTAATCTTATTTTGAAATAACTTTAGACTTACAGGAAAACTGCAGAAATCACAGAGATAATTGCCATTTGCCCTGCATCCAGCTTGCTATAGTGTTACCCACTTCTATAACCAAAGTATATTACTGAAACCAGGAAATTGACATCAAGACAATACTATTTACTACTGCATAGACCATATTTAAATTTTGCCAGTTTTCGCAATACCCTTTTTATGGTACAGGATCCCACCACTGTCTTTAGTCATCATGTTCCCGCAGTCTTTTCCCATCTGTGATAGTCCAAGCTTTGTATTTACTTTCATGACCCTGATGGTTTTGAAAACTAGTGTTCGATTATTTTATAGAGTGCTTATCTGATGTTTTCTCATGATTATACTGAAGTTATGCTTTTTTAAAGAAAGATACAGTAGACCAGAGTTGTGCCCTTTTCAGTATATCACAGCAAAAGGTTAGTGTTATTATGTATTACTGATGATATTAACCTTGATCACTTGGGTATGGTGCTGTCTGACTGGTATCTGCACTATAAAGGTACTCATAAAGTCATCTTTAAGATAAAAAGAATCAACAGGGAAAGTTGTCCCCTGTGTACTTCAAGGGAAATCATTTACAATGTGGCTGTCTCTAGGGTAAAGACAGAGTCATCTGTACTCAGACTAATTTGAGTCCAAATATTACCTAAGCAGAATTCCAGCTGCTAAAATAATTGCCCTTTATTTGGAGTTAGGTATCTCCTAAGAGAAAGGGAAAGCAGGATGGATAGGTTTGATTAACTGGCATCAGTTCTTCGAACTATTATGAGAACTAAGGCAATTTTGTAAATAAGGAAAACTGAGGGCGCCTCTGTTCCAATTGATGGTAGAAACTTGAATAGCATTTAAACAAATCTTGCAAGTTTTATTCAATGACAAGAGGGATTTAGTTTAGATAAGAATGGCAGTTTTTTACTGATTTCTCTGTTAGAATAACTCTGTCTTATGTTGCCACCTGGAGCATTAGACCATAATCACATGGTCTATATATGCCTAGAAATTATCCTTCTCCTTACTACAACAATGCTGTCAGTGTCAAAAGAGCAAGAAGGCTAACGAACCACCTTAGTTATGTGGCATTATGAATAGTTGTTGTTATGTGGCTGGGTATTCTTGAAATTCCACTGGTAACTAGCAGGTCTGCAAGATTGTTACAAACAACATGTTTTCTGGAGTATGAATTAACAAGCTTCAAAGTTAAGAGGTAAACCTGTCTACACTTTCCAGTGGCCCCAAAGGGTACATTTTCTTGCTGGCTGCTTCAGAACACTTCATGAAACAAATGTCAAAATTGTCAGGCCTGTCACTAAGAAAATGATCCGTGTAGCAAGGGTCTTCTTTCACTGGGAAAGAAACAGATGTCTTATCTCAGCAAAGAGTAACAAAAGCCTGACATTTATCAGAAGAAATTTTTGCCTGCCCTTAATATCAAGTAGTGAAGAAATACTTTGTTAAAAGCTTCCTTTCTTTGCAGTTTCATTCATTATGCAATCATTTGTCAATGATATTTGATTTGCTGCCTGAGCTATTTTAATGATTTTATTAATCTTAATTGCTTATAAAGTTCTTATACAAATTGACCTGTAATGTTAGAAACACAAATTAGCATTTCCAAAAAAAAAAAAAAAAACAGCAAAGCAACCTCTAAAATCCTTTCTGGACCTTCTAATGTTTTTATATATAGTGATAAAATCTGTTATTGTTATTTTCATTATTCTGTTGATGTTCTACAATAGCGATTACAGTGTGTTATACTCTAGCAGTTAGGGTTCAATGCCTTTTCCTCCCCTTCATAATCCTTTTCTTCATCCAAATCACAGTTTTTCTTGTACAAAGGAAAAAAGAGATTGGATATCATAACCTCTGGAAATGGTTTAAAGGTATAGAAAGGCAAGATATTGTAAGACACGTCCTCAGCATAAAGAAAAATGTGGAACAGTTCTTCACCTGTCCCAAACAGGAGGCAGTGTTACAAGAGACACACATTTATAAACTACAGTTGCCCCTTGAATAATGCAGTGGTATTAGGGGTGCCAACAACCTGCATGTGACTTTTGACTCACCCAAAATTTAACTAACATAGCCTACCATTGACCAGAAGCCTTAGTGATAACATAAAGAGTTGATTAACACATATTTTGCTATGTGTACGATATACTATATTCTTATAATAAAATAAGCTAGAGAACAGATGTTGAGAAAATCAGAAGGCAGAGAAAATATATTTGTAGTACTATACTGTATTTGCTGAAAAAAGTCTGTGTATAACTGGACCTGCATATTTCAAGCCTATGTTGTTCAAGGGTCAACTGTATATACTTTATTACTAAGAAAAATACAAGAAGACTGGCATTACAAGAATTTTAGTTAAATATGAAAGTAAAGTTTATAGGTACTTCCTAGTCCTCAGGGTTACTATTAGGCCTTTACATTTCCATTTTTACTTAGAGCACTATTGAAGGCTACTAGGGAAAGTGAGATAATCGAGCTCATGAAACCAGTACGTCATATCAGTGTGGGAACTTAGACTGTCCACATAATAAAGGTTCCAATCCTGTCCTTCAAATTAAGGATATGAGCTTGAGAATGGCTATTTTGACTAATGTTGCTTCACACATTACTGCTTATTGTTATTTTTAGTACTGTCCTGATAAGTTTAAGATTTTTAGAAGTGTGACTATTGGATAAGGAAGAATATTATGCTTTTCCAAGTTACATTAATTTAGGCAGACTTCTATTCATTTTTTTATTTCACTTGTTTCACATAATTCAGAAAACATTTATTGTACTCGAAATATATACTAAACATGCCCTGTTGACGATAAGAGTATAATATAAAAAAAAATAAAGCGCTGCTTTGAGGAACACAGGGATAAATTCAGTGCTACCTAACAAAAAATCCCTTGCCACCTTTACCTGCTGATCTAACACTTCCTGTCAGTGTCTCACCCGAAGACAACAGTGGAAAGTATAGAGCAGGATTTGCTTTTTATTAGTATCTAATCAAAATGTAATCTCTAGAAACTCCTGTGGAACAGTGGAAACTAACTGTTCAAGAGTCAACTGAACATAATATCTCTGAGATAAATTGGAGAAAAAAAAAACAACATACAGTGGCTGTTATACTTAGGAAAATATATTAAAATTACATTGCCAAAATGATACTCAAAACCCCATCTTTTATATGCTACATATTTATAAATGGTACAAGTTGGATGATAATATTGATAACTTCTCCACTTTTCTGGTATTGACAAAGTCTAAATCACAGATGCCAGTGAGCTTCGAGAGAGACAAAGTATATAAAGGAAGCTTTCTCCACCTTAATGTTTACAGGCAAGGATGTGGTTTTTCATGGGAAACAAATATATATGCCTTGATTTGTATTTACTTTATGTTAACTTACTAAGCAGGGCTCAACAATTATTTAATTGAATTTGGTTTTATATGATTTAGAGAGGGTGACGTATTTGGTGATACTGATATTATTGTTCTCTAGAGATACTTAAAAAATTGCTATTCATGCTTTAATTCAATAGAAAAGACAATGCTTTTTAACTTCAGTTAATAAAAATGAAAACTCTTACTTGATAAATATTAAAAATATTAGGAAAGCAAAACTGCTTTATACTTGGTATTGTTGAAGAAACATAGATGATGAAACAGGTTACAAATTGTAAGATGAAATATTTTTCCAGACTTTTCATTATTTATACTTTGGAGGTCACCATTTACTACTGAACACAAGATGCACTTCATTCCTATGGAGACTGACATTATGAAGTCACTTCATTTATTCACCATGTTCCACAGGAACCTGCTGTGAATTATGAAGCCACCACTCAGAATCGAAACTATAGAAGACTGTAAGCATTCAATAGCCTGACATGCCCATGTTTCCTATTTTAGAGCTGACTGATCTTCAGATAACATATGGAGGTACAAGTAATTGGAAAATTGGCAGACCTGTCAAGACAGTATGCTAGATGAGACAAAAATGCCATGCCAGAACACATAAAGTGTCTCAGAAGTTAAATTTATTTTTATCAAAGAGTGAAGTAAAAATACCTGATCACCTCCTAAAAAGGACACTTTTATGGGCAGGTGTTTTCAAAAGTAATTTTTAGGTCATTAATAAAATAAGTTGCTTTTAAAAACATATAGAAAACTTTAGTCAATGGGTAGTGTAAAATAATACCCACTGTAAATATTTAAATGTAACATAACTTTACCATTTTGTTTCTAACCTTTTTTCTAGGATTACCAGAATCACAGTAGTTAATTCTTCAGAGAAATAGAATTAAAATGTATTAAGTATAGCTGATAAAATGCCCATTTGTTTAATGTTTTCTAAAATTTATTTCACAGGAAGATGAAAATGAAGCTGAAAGAAAAAATATATCTCAGGAGCTCAGCATGGAACAGAAAAATCCAAAGAAATAAAGGATTTTCTGTAGTGTTTTGAAAAGTTTGCAACTTACGTAGTAGCAGATAAAATTTCTAATTGTAAAATGTTAAACTGTAAAATCTAATTTGCAAGTTGTTCTCAATAAAGTCACTGAAAATGAAATAGGACCTTGCATTTGGAATTTGTATGTTTTCGAAAGCAATTTAAACTTTCACATAAAAGACCATTAAAATGTTTTTTTTTTAATTCTGAACTGAAATCTGAGAATAGAGACAGAATTTTCTGTCTATAACCTGTAATCTGTAAGCATTAATACATCTGGATAACCTAAACAACAAATCTCTGACAGTTGTTTTTCCCCTTAATAGTCTCAGTTATCTTCTTCAGGGGCCTTAACAGAATCCCAACTATTAGTATCAAGAAAAACCAACATAGTTCAAAAATGAACAGGGAACACTTGCATGCGAAAACACTTAAAATCAAACAGTGCCACAAGATGAAATACCATTTTGTGATCTCATCAACTTATGTATGACATACTACTCTAGGATCGCGGGTAAAGGCTAAAAAGAAATAATTTAATATTCTCTGCAGCAGAAGTAGTACCATGATTTTTAATTCATATAAAATACCAACTAAGGACCTACTATTTACTGTGCCCTACACACTCTTCCTACACATTTCAAGAACAGTTCCCAGCTGTATTTCTTTGGCTTAGGAATTTTCTAAAATTCCTTTGATACCTGTCTTTATCAGAGAGAGTTCTCACAGCAAGACATTTGACTTCCCCTGATTCTAATTCTTTAGCTATCATTTACCAACTCCAGCAGGAGCAACGAAACGACTTGCTCTTTGCAGAGCCAAGTGTTTTTGGCAGACGTCTTTGTTGGATTATTTAAGGCCGAGTTTCTTAAAATGAGAAGCAGAACTTTGGAGGGAGGGCTTGTAAGAGAATGTCAGCATACAACTTCTTCCCTGTGAGAATGAAATCTGTGTACTTGCCCTGGAGCCATAGTTTTATCACATGCATCTGACAAGCTCAGTAAAGGTGTGACAGTGGGACATGCTGACAGTTACGATACAGTGAACCAAAATGGGAAAAACTACAAGTAGGCAAGATAAAAAATTCATTGATACATAGCTTCAAATAATATAACTGGATTTCAGGAAAACAGCCATATCCCACATACTGGACTCCCTGGATGCGTTTTGGGACAAAGACTTTGAGGCAAATGCCTCAGAAAGGCAAGTTAGAGTCTAAAGAGGGCCTTGGCAATAAGTAAATATAAAAATTAACTTGACATTTGTCCCCATTTTTTTCTGTTTTTGAGTTAGATATCAGTCTGTGTCAAAATACCCAAATTCACATAGATTAGAATTACATTAGTAGTGTAACTTTTGAAGAGAAGCAATAATACATGATTTGTATCATCGGTAGCATTTACTGTATTTATTATGTTGCAGGTGCCGTGCTACATGCTTACCACACATTATGCCAGTACACTTACTGACGATTATGCTCCTCATCCCTGTTAACATATAGGATGCTTACTATTACTTTTCCCATTTTCCAGCGATCAATCTGAGGTTTAGATGGGAAATAAGCTAAGGTTATATAGCTTGTAACTGGCATAGCAAGACTTCAAACCCAAGCAGTCTCACCCCAGAATATCACATTTAATTATTGTGGAAATACTTATTACTACCATACTTCTTTCAATCCACCATCTTCCCCCAAAATGTACAGTCTTGCTTGTTAGCACCTCATTTATCACTTCTACTTCTCCTTTAGTTACTTCTCTTCCCCAACTACTCAGCCATGTTTAATTTATTTTGAAGACTTTGGCTTTGGTGAAATAAGTGAAACAGGTTTAACTACCATTCTACCTGCTCCATAATAGCAGACTCCTGCTTTATCTTTTGTACACTGAGTGCCAATGAAACAAGTATAACAAAATCACTTTTTTTTGGCCATTTTTTTTCAGTAAATTGTTTATTCAATTAGCGCACTGCCATCTCATCTCTTACTACTTTCATTCCTAAAATAAGTTGTTGAATAGTATGAGAGGCACAGTGACAGCCACCGGACAGGCATTTTAAATAGTTATATTTAAGTGATACCTTTAATCATTTAAAACTCCAGTTTTCCTTTAAAAACACACACACACACTCCTTGGTTTACGACAGTAAGTGATAAAGTAGAATCACTGTAAATTTCTTTTAAGGATAATTTGCCATCTGAATTTCTCAAATTTTTAGGGTCCATAAATTCATGCCATCAATAAATACATATAAATCCTGTTGTCACCCTACAAGGCTGCCCACATTATGTAACTGATTAAATTGGTCATTTTATTTGAATCAGATTATGCATATTTTGTATTTTAAAAAATATTTTATAGAATATTACATATTATTTTAGCTCAGGCTCCTATAATAAAATACCCCAGGCTGGATGGCTTAAACAAGAGAAATCTATCTTTTCATGGTTCTGGGAGGCTGCAAGTCCCAGGTTTCAGCTTCTGCTGAGGACTTTTCTTGGTTTGCAGATGGTGGCCTCACTGCATCCTCACACGGGCTTTTCTTGGTGTATGCATGAGGCAAGCGAACAGGCAAGATCTCTGGTCTCTTCTTCTAAGGACACTAATCCTATCATCAGGATTCCAAAGTTATGACCTCATTTAACCTTAATTACTTCCTTACTCCAAATCTAGCCATACTGGGGGGCTAGAGCTTCAGCATATGAATATGGGGGTTGGGGGGACACATTCAGCCCATACACATGATTTAAGTCCAAGTGCCTCTGTTAATAACTATTCTGTCTTGTTAAAAAGCACTAGAGGAAACTCCCAATGAAATGTCTGTGACAGTATGGATTATATATACTTATAACTACTATTCCATCTGCTCCAAAACATGAGAATTCTGCTTTATCTTTTGTACACTGAGTTATGATGGAACAAAATATAAGAAATGTTAACTGGAACATGATCTAAAATTGAATTTTAAAGACGACAAAACACTGCACATTATGTATACCTGTTTTCTCTCTATATATATCCCCATTACTTAGCTTGTTTCCTGGCCCAGATTAGGTGTACCACCGCCACTCTAAGTCAGCCTATGACTAACAACACAATACTTACAGGACAAAATTCCTTTGTACCTTACGATGCCTGTATAATCTCCACCCACTCAACCAAATTGTTCTCTCTCCGTGTTAGTGATTTGGCTGTATTTCTTCATGTCTTTAGAAAATTTAAAAATAAAACAACTTTACTCAGCATTTTTCTCTGTCATACTTATGACCAGCATTTTTAAAAAATAGTTTTCAGAATTCAACTCTTTCCTCAGGTCTATGAAATAAACAGCAGAAGTAGGAAAAGGTGTTAGGCTGTTCTCAAATGGAAATTGCTGAGCACTAAGATCTTAAATTCATTCAACAGCACTTTATTGGAACCTTCTATATGCCATGCACTGTCTATTACCAGGAATTCAATAACAGACAAACTCCCTCTGCTGTCATTGTCTTGAAATTCTTAATACCTTTTAAATTAGAGGGCCCACAGTTCTACTTTGCTCCGGGCCTGTAAAGTACATAGCAGGTACTAACACATAATGCTTTTACTCTTTAAATCAACGGTATTGGAGTATAGTTTACATACAGTGTCATGTACCCATTTTACATGTACAGCTCAGTAAATTTTGGCAAATGTATATACGTAATCACCACTCCAAGATATAAAGCATTTCCATCACTCTAAAAAGTTTTCTCACGCAGTTCTGCAATCATTCACACACCCCTATTATAACCACCGATCTGCTTGCTTCTTGACTAGCCGGCCTGTCTGAAGTTTCTTGCAAGTGGAATCACTTCAGATGTATTCCTTCGTGTCTGGCTTTGTTCACTCAGCATAATATTTGAGAGTCATCCAGGTTATTGCATGAATCAATATTTTTTTTCATTGTTACTGCTGAGTGCTTTTTCATTGTGTGAGTATGCCACAATTTGTATATCCATTCACCTGTTGCTGGACATTTGAACAGATTTATTTTTTTTTTTTAAGATTTTATTTATTTGACAGAGAGAGAGGCAGCAAGAGGGGGAACACTAGCAGGGGGAGAGGGAGAGGGAGAAGCAGGCTCCCCCTGAGCAGGGAGCCCGATGTGGGGCTCGATCCCAGAATGCTGGAATCATGACCTGAGCCAAAGGCAGACGCTTAACGACTGAGCCACCCAGGCACCCTTAAACAGATATTACACAAAAGAAGATATACGAGTGACTAAGAAGTACATGAAAACATGGTCAACATCATTTAGTTATCAGGAAAATGCAAATTAAAACCACAATTACCACCATATACCCACTAAAATATCTATAATTATGTTGCCCAATACAGCAACTACTAGCTACATGTGGCTATTAAGCACTTGAAATATAACTAGTCTGAATTAAGTTGTGCTGTAAGAATACATGCCAGAATTTTGTGGCTTAGTATGAAAAATAAAGTATCTCATTAATTTTATTCTGATTACATGCTGAAATGACAATAAATTTAAATAGATTTGGCTAAAGAAAGTATACTATTAAAATAAACTTCAGGGACGCTTGGGTGACTCAGTCAGTTAAGCAACTACCTTTGGTTCAGGTCATAATCCCAGGGTCCTGGGATCAAGTACCACTTCCAGCTCCTTCCTCAGAAGGGAGCCTGCCTCTCCCTTTATGTGCCACCCCCCCCCCGCTTGTGCCCTCTCTCTCTTTCTAACAAATAAACAAAATCTTTAAAATAATTTCTTAAATAAACTTCAACATTTCCACTGTTAATGTAGTTGTCTATGTGGTTTCCACTGTATTTCTACTGGACAGTCCTGGGCTCTAATTTAAAGTCTGATGATGAAATGCTGGTGAGGTTATGAAGCAACTGGAACTTACATAGAGGACTCAACTAACCCATGTTCAGACTTATGCCCCATAGAAAGTCTGAAATAATAAATGTGTGTTGTCATAAGCTGCTAATTTTGTGGTAATTGTTATGCTGCAATAGAAAACTAATGAGATACTGCATAAGCAGTAGGCAACAGGCTGCTACTGTTGGCAAGTCAGGCATTCAGCAGTGGTAACCAAATCTCCTTTCAGAGTAAACAGCCACGTTACTGAGTCCACACATCGCTCCATCCCTTCAGGATGGGCATTTTATTCATGAGCCTATTGAGGAGTAATGATGTAACCATGGAAAGAGGCTGACAGCTGAAGAATTTGTCATCTTGTCCACCTGATTATCAGTGCAAGTGTACAACAGTACACTTTGAAAAGGAGTTTGGAAGTTCTGTATGAGGTTAAACATACTCTTAATACGTGACCCCATACCTCCACTATAGATTTTTATGCAAGAGAAATGAAAATATATGCCCACACAAATATTTGTTTACATGATTTACATGTAAGTTACATGAACTACATGTAGTTATTTACATGGATTACATTACATAAATATTTTAAACAGCCTTATTCATAATATTCATAATATTCATAATTAGCCAAAACTGGAGGCATTTTTTTTCTTTTTAAGTAAAAGTTATATTTCATAATGGTTATCCTTTTCAGAAACTACTTGTCACACTAAGCTGTAGTGTATATGGTTCACAAAATCCCTTTTCTTTCAGGGAAACTGGATGTATTGTGCAATAGATTTCTAACAAAAGTGTAAAGGGTGGGAATAATCACTAACTACAAAAGAAGCTGATGAAAATTTAAAAAGAAATTAAACAACATACCAAAAAATTCAAGAAATTCAGCCTTCAAAAAACAGTGCAATGCCTTACTTGAAAATATGTAATGTAGTTAAAGCTTTTTAATGACTCCATGTTCTGTTTTAATGATTGTTTTGAATGACCTTTGCAGCTGAAAGTACATTTATACACAATCTAAAATTTTTAAATCATAACTATCTTCTGAATAAATTCTATCCTTTTCCCTTGGGATTGAAAGCGTGAGTGAGGGGGAAGCAAGATGTGCACCCAGTTGCTCCAACTTAAAGTGTCTGTGAACTGCTTTGAGTTTCAACTGTCTATGAATGTCTCCAAGTTTGCTTCCACACAACCCCACAGGACATGCTCTTCCCAGGGTATAAGAGTTGTTCGTTTGTAACTTTCTGATCACCCAGATGAAATAAGGTGAGTCTAGGTAGTTTTGCTTCTCTAACACTTTTTTTGGAAAATGATAATCACATTCTTACTGCTCATCTTGTTTTGATATTCTTTCCGTAAATCACTAATGACTTTCCTTTAAGCTTAAACCATTAGAGGCATTTGACATTTCCATACTCTCTTGCCTCTGTTGTAATTTGTCTCGTTTCCCCCAGATACAACAAACGGTTGCTCTTTAAGTTAAATGAATATAAAACAGAAACAGGGGAATGTTTCTTATAAATGCACCTCTCACATGGCTACGTAAGATTTATTACAAAGTCCATTGAGAAAAAGAAGTAAATTCAGTTCATTGCGCTGACATGTATTTCCCAATACCGTGGGTCCCTGAGGCCTACACGCACTTCAGTCGGTTGGTTGCTGACAACACATGGGGCTGGAGCAACTTAGTCCTCCTCATGCAGGCTAAGTAAGATTCACTCTGAATAGCGAAGGTTGATTAGAAACCTACTTCAGTTCACATCACCTCAAGAAAACAATTTTTACCTAGCCATGACTGAGCAAATTTCATCCCCATCCCAGACTATCCCGAACAAACATAGCAGGTAATAAATGTTTCCCTGTGGTGAATTCAATGTGGAGTCCCTGGTTTTGTTATCGAGACAAGAAGTTAAGTGCTAACGGCAACAGCATGAAAACACATGCCACTATAGGCATAATTCTGATTTGTTTTAGAAAAACTATTAATTTCCTTGTTACAAAGCCAAGTAAGTACAACCCTTTAAAACTGCTGAACCATGAAAACCATTTTCCTTAAGGGTTTTAAATTTGGGAACAGACTTGTGAAATTTATAGCTTTAATGAGATATTCTTTGCCTGCAGCCAAGATGAAAGCTAGATCATTGGTTTCCCAGCATGACACCTATGTGTTCTTGATATCATTAGGCTCATAATAACACAGCCCAACATCACATTAATGTTTGAAAGGTTCACTTTTGTCTCTTAGTTTATCTTTCATTTACACCTACAGCATGTTAAATATCTCTCTAGACAATAAGATATACTCTACCTTTATTAATACTGTCATGGGAGTAAAATAAAAATCACTATTTTCAAATTCATGTTTCAAGCCACAAACAATAGATATGGTTTCTACAAAACAGTAATTGAATCAGATGTTGTATGTGTAAGTTTGAAAATGATAATCTTCCTTGTTGATACATAAGGAGATGAAAACATGGGTCTCCCAAATGCAGGCCAGTTCCAACTATCATTTTTAACACTGTCTAATTCAAAAGGTGAGGCAAGGTCATTGTTACTTCTAAAGACAGATGAACTCTTTCAGAACATTCAGATTTCAGGGGGGCACCTGGGTGGCGCAGTCGTTAAGCGTCTGCCTTCGGCTCAGGGCGTGATCCCAGCATTCTGGGATCGAGCCCCACGTCAGGCTCTTCTGCTGGGAACCTGCTTCTTTCTCTCCCACTCCCCCTGCTTGCGTTCCCTCTCTCGCTGGCTGTCTCTCTCTGTCAAATAAATAAATAAAATCTTAAAAAAAAAAAAAAGAATATTCAGATTTCAGGTCAGTAAGAAAGGTAGCTTATTAAATAGCATCAGAAAGAGGTAAAATCATTGTAGGACTCTGTCATTCTATGCTCCATGGTGAAAGTAACATGGTATAAGACCTCTAAAGAAATAATCAAACCTATTGTTTGTAAAATATCATTATTTTTTGATATAACACAATGTAATTCTGTGATTAAGGAACCTAATTCTGTAAGTTGTACCCTTAAATTTGTGCAAATATTTGAAGGCATTTTATCTGTAAGTTTATGATTTATATTATTTATATTTATATTATATTTATCTACTATTTATTATCATCAACATCAGACATATGCAAAAGTAGGCAGAAGGTTACAATGACTCCCCATCTACTTGTAACTGAGATTCAACAATTCTTGAGATTTTGCCATGACTGCTTTATATGTTTTTTCCTCTTTCTCTTTTGTCTAATTATTTTAAAGCAGATCCCAGACTACAATGCCTTTTAACATGTATTCTCCTTTCGACGATTTATTTCTGATTGGATATATTTAATTTATACATGTTTTTCTATGACAGATGTATTTTTTTTTAATAATGTGAGACTGTAGGTTAATATGACTTGACAACAGTATATTGTGCCTTGTGCACCTCAGGCCACACTTTTAGGGAGATTCAAAAAAAAATATTTGGTCTGAATTTTTTAATGGTGATGATGTAAGAAGCAGAAATAAACACAGAATCTCAATTCACATTTGCATTTTTGCACCTTGGGCAGAAAAACAGAATGAATCAGAGCTGCAAATCATAAAGGAGACACGTTTCAACCTCCAGAGCACTGTTGAACCAAGACATCCTTCTGATTATACTATACTAACAAGGAACAAAACTGGTACATTCAGCAATGCCTTCAAAAATGTATCTCGTTAGTAAAAATCAAATTAACAAATGGAACATCTGTTCAGGGTTATGATTCTCTTTTTTTATACTGTATCTTTTTGGCAAGTATTGATTTGGGATTTGAAATTTTACATTTGCTTATGTCTAATTCTGGAAGTCCTGAACAGTCTGATGTAAAATGTTTTAATAGGCTGTTTGCTTTCAGTGCCCTTAGATACAACCCATATGTGAGTTCCTTCTTCCCTCATCCTAGCAGCCCAGGTCTATCTCCCCTGCGGAACCATTTTTGCTCAAGACCTTTTCTTAACCTGTATCTTTCTTAGACCCTCTAAAATCAAGCTCTCCCACCTGTTCTCAAATCCAAGATCTCTTTCCCACGGAGTTCCACATTCTCCATTTAGTTATATCACAAGAGAACAGCTGGTGAATATGATGAATGAATTCTTCACAAGTGTATTAGGCTAGTCTAGGCTACGCTGTGGAAACAAACAGTCCCTGAAATCTCAGTGCCTAAACCAACAAAAGTTTACTTCTCACTCGTATCACTGTCTGTGGCTCTTCTCGCCAGTTCTTCAAGAACTGCATCATGGATTTATATGTTCACATTGCAGCTTCACCGTTTGAGTGTTCACCACTTGAGAGAGAGAAAGAGAAAGAGAGAGAGAAAGAGAGAATCTGGTGGGAGAGACAAAAACAGACACAGAAAATTGTCATGAGTTAAGTGTTCCAACAGAGGGTCATGAAAGGTACTATAGATCACGGAGGGGAGCAGCTAAAGGACCCCAGAGGTGGAAAAAAATACTTCATATAAATAATACTTGAGTCTGGGTTTGAAGGCATGGGATTTTATCAGAAGTAGTAGTGGGAATAATGCTTCAGAGAGCTAAAATAGGAATATGCAAAGATAATAAGTTTTCAAAGGTTAAAGATGATTCAGCATGTCTGGATCCAAGAGAAAGCAGGGCAGGAAGTGACAGGGGCTGCATCTAGGAAGAAAGGATGAGATATTCTTATGGAAGGTTTTAGGAGCTTCCTAAGGCACCCGGATTTAGTCCTGCAGAATTGGACATTTATTAAAATCAAATAGGGATGAGGAAACAGTGGTGATGGTTGTACAATATTGTGAATGTAATTAATGTCACTGAATTATACACTTGAAAATAGCAAATTTTAGGGGCTCCTAGCTGGCCAGTTGGCACAGCATGTGACCATTGATCTCAGGGTTGTCAGTTTGAGCCCCATGTTGGGTGTAGAGATTACTCAAAAATAAAATCTTTAAAAAATATATAGAAAAAAAAAAAAACTATGGCAAACTGTTATAATACACATTCAAAAAATCAGTAATGGGATATGCTAAGAATGATTTAATTGTACACTTTAAATGGATGAATTTTATGTTACATGTATTATATCTCAATAATTTTATTTGAAAAAGATTTAAGCCTTGAAAAATAAAATCATATGAGCTTTTAAAAAAAAAACCTGACACTTGAACCCTATCCAATAATCAATTAAGTCAGAATCCCTGGGGGTGGGCCAAACATTCAGCATCTTGAGGCACTGCAGGTGGTTGTGATGTGTGGTCATGGCGCAGAATCACTGCTGTAGGCAATAAGGAACCAGGGAAGAATTTTAATCAGGGGAATAACATGATCAGATTTGCATTTTAGGAACAGAGATCCTTGAGTCTTCTGCTCAGATCCTTCAGTAGCCACACAAATGTGTATGGAGCCTATAACAGCCTGAATCTGGAAACAACTCCAATGTCCCTTAGCTGACAAACGTCAAAATAAACTCTGGTATATTCAGTACAATGGAATACTGATCAGCAATAAGAAGCCCCCACCACCTTGATCATATGAACTGCCAATATTTCTGCTGCCTCAAACTCTACTTGCCAAGGCAGAATCTGCCCTTATTTCCTTTCTGGCTTGTCTGCTGCCCAGCCAGGCTTTCCTATTGACTTTAGCAATGCCTTCTCCAATTGTAACTCAAGCCAGAAACCTCATTCATTTTTCCTCCATTTTTAAAAGTTATGATTTACATACAGTAAAATTCACACTTTTAATGTGCGGTTCTTTGTGTTTTGACAACCATACAGTCATGTAAACACCATCACAATTAGCTAGAAAACAATTCCACCACATCCCCAAATTACCTTATGCCCCTTTATAGACAACTGTCAATGTCTCCTCCCCCAACCCCAACCTCTGGCAACCACTAATCAATTTTCTGTCCATATAGTTTTGCCTTTTTCAGAATATCATAAAAATGGGATGCTACAGTATGTAGTTTTGGGGTGGGGCTTATTTCACTTAAAATAGTTCATTCGTGTTGTTTCATGTATCAGGAGTTAATTCCTTTTTATTGTTGAGGAGTGTTCATTGTAAGGACATACCACAGTTTATATTATCCACTCATCAGTTGAGAGAAATCTAACTGGTTTCCAGGTTTGGGAGATTATGAATAAAGTTTCTATAAACATTTGTGTCTTTGTGAAACCATAATTTTTATTTCTCTTGGGTAAATGCCTAGAAGTGGCGTTGCTGGGTCACACGGTAGGTGTTATAATTATTTAACTTTGTACTATGCTGCCAAAGTGACTGCAAATTGACATTCCCACCAGCAAAATGAGATGGTCACAGCTGCTCCACATTTCTACATTCTCACCTGCACTTGTTATTTTATGTTTTGTTTTGCTTTTTTTTAGCCATTCAAATGGGCATCTCACTGTGGTTTTACTTTGCACGTCCCTAATGACCAATTCTGTTGAATACTTTTTCATGTTCCTATTTGTGACCTGTATATAACTGTACTGAAGGGGTTGTTCAGATCTTTTTGCCCATTTTTCTATTGGGTTGTTGGTTTACAAAGATTTTTTAAATGTCCCTCATTGCTCTTCTCTAACTATGACCAAAGCAGTCAGTTTTTCCTCTATTACAATAATCAAATTTTATTTTTCTATCATTAAATATCCTTCTAAGTCCTGCTTTCTGGATTAGTAGCCTCCTCTTGTTATATTTAGCCACCTATCTTCCCTTATCTGAGGCCATTCTCTCACAAAGCTGATGTCTTCAAATTCACCTCTTTATCTTTCTGAAGTTTTTGTCTCCATTCTTCTATGTCCTGTCTGGGCAATTAACATTTCCTTATAGATACGCATACCTCTAAACCCGTATTTAGCCAAAGCTATCTAGCATTGTCTCTTTTACCCCTTTGTTCATCCAAATACTCTTTTCCCTCTTTTTCTCCCCTTTCATCTTGAAGGCTTTCCTCAAATGTCTGGAAGATCTGGAAATCTGTTTGGTTTTTTTTTTATGTTCAGTTAGCCACTGTATAATACATCATTAGTTTTTGATGTAGTGATCAATGATTCATTAGTTGGATATAACACCCAGCACTCACCACAACATGCACCCTCCTTAATACCCACCACCCTGTTACCCCCTCCCCTCTGAAACCCTCAGTTTGTTTCCTGAGGTCCAAAGTCTCTCATGGTTCATCTCCTTCTCCGAGTTCTCTCCCTTCAGATTTCCCTCCCTTCCCTGATGGTCCTCCATGCTATTGCTTACGTTCCACATATGAGTGAAACCAAATGATAACTGAAATCCTTGACAGCCCACTTATTCTTAAAGAATTGGCACTATGTGTGCTATGTACACAGGATAGGTTGTAAGCTGGTGAGCTTCACCCCAGGAGGCACTGATAAATTGCTAAGAGAATCTGCTAAAAGCTAGCACACCTCTAATTTTATGTGCCTGTGTGTGTGTGTGCGTGTGGCCATTTCCTCCAGGAAAAATGCTACAGCCTCCTTTTTGAAACTATGCATCTCAGGACAATATGCCAAGGGTGAGATAAGAGTGAGAGAACCAAGGCTGCAGTGGGGCTACAGAGTCTCATGGCCCCATATGTAAACTCATTCAATCTCCCTGTGAGCAGTAGGGAGCCGCCCCCCTCTGTTCTTAGAAGGACTTGCTGTCTGTCTGGAAACCCTCTGGTCTTTTGGTAGGGGATGGACATCTTTCCTTTAGCTGGAAGGACACTCATCTGACGGTGTAGACTGGGGAAGTGCACCTAGATATCTGTTTCGTTTGTGTTCTTTCTCCGCTTCACTCTTCACTCCAGCCTCCCACATGACCAGTGGTTCAATTTCTTGGGTTTTTATGGGGTTTGGAGACACATACTAGTCTGATTCTCAGGCACCTTTACAGGAACCTGGCCGTCACCTTCTCTGCTGAGCTAAGAGAGTGACCACTCATTATGCTCCTTCCATTGTTCCAAAATTTGACTTTATTCCTCTCCTTGTCCCTGGGATTTCAAATCCTTTTTATCTCTTTATTTCAGTTTTACTGGGTCTTAGAGAGGCAGCAGAGAGACACATGAGTTCAATCTACTATTTTTTTAAACAAAAATCTGCCCTAATTTTTAAATAAAATTTTCACATGATTATTAGGAAGTTTCTTAGTCATATATAGCCTGTTCATAAGTACTAACGATCCACTCAAGCCTACTTATAAAGGGAGATTTCATGTGTGAGCACGGGGATATCTCACAGAATCCAAATCCCTGAAAACCTTAGGCTGGAATGGGGAACTAGAAAATCTTCAAGAATCAGGATAGCTAACTGGCAACATACCTTTCTGGAGTTTCCCCTCTATTTTTACCTAAAATCGGTTCCCTTCTCTCTTTTCTCTCTTTCTCCCTCCCACCCTCCCTCCCTTTAAAAGCTCTCTCTTTTTGATTCCTCATCAGCAAAGGGTCTAAATGAGCCTAAACACAGGCTCCTGATCTTCTAACTCTAGAAACTTCAATGAACTAACTCTAAAGTCTCAAATGAGGTCATCTGATTGGCCTAGTTCTTGAGTCACATGTTTTCCCATATCTAATCAGCAGAGGGCAGGGAGTTATGGATAGGCTCCAAACACAGTGACAGCTAGGGCCATCGGAAGGAGGCATTTCTCCTGGACCAAGAGCACTAGGATTTATCTACTACATAATAATTAAATAAGTAGTGGACATTACAGTGTTCTAGTACAAGGTAGATACTAAACTTTTCTCAAATAGTTCCAAATTTATGGAATATCTTCATCTTTTATAATTTCATGAAAATCTTTCACTCCTAAATAAGCGTAAAAGATAATATAATCTAGTAAGAAAAGAAAATGAAAGCTACTAAGGTTAGCCAAGTAGTTCAGAGAAGCTACACATGGTGATGGAATCTCAAAGCATGAAGAACATGATTGTCCACAGAGACCTTAAATGAGAAGGTAGTTGAGGTGCAAGACTCTAGCCCAGAATCTTCAACTCAATGACCAACACTCAGAGCAAGACCTGAAACTTCTTAATGTAGTTAGAACAACGTTAAAGGATCTAGAACCAAACCACTAATGGATTAAAAATATAAATGAAGTCGTCCATATGAAAAGAAACAGTTTTATTGAAGAGTAGGTCTAAATCTCAGGGGGAAAACACGAAATATAAAAGAGGAGGCAAAAATCTATATAGAATTTAATTTCATTTTAGAGCTATTGTAGCTTTGGAATAATATTACTTTTCCCAAGAATCATATTTTGAAGGATCCTATATAATGATATTGCAATGAGAGAAATGATGAGTTTGGGATACTAAAGATAATACAAAACTGGGGAAATAACTGTTGATTTAAAACACTCTTGTGGAATTGGAACCAATTAATTTTTAAAAGGATAAAATCAAGAGGAATATTATTTCCAAAACTTTGAGAACAAAAAAAGTTAGACACAGATTGGTCTTTATTCTAAGCACACACAAGGAAGATATATTTCTCTGGCTTGGAAAGGTTTGCATTTTCTGCAGTTCACTGAACAGACAAAATGTCAAAGGGAAATCTCAGCTCTTCTTGTCCATAGTTTATACTATAAAAGAAGCTGTGAGCTCCCCTTAAGAAACAAAACACCAGCATCTACAAAGCCCTCTTGCTCTGCACTCATTCGACACCTGTGCAATGTCTTTGTCCTCCTGGCTTAGTGCATCATGACCCATGAAGCACATTTACCCTTGGACAAGCTGGGTAGGAGGAACAGGCTCGAGGCAAAGGAGCTTGCTCAGCAGGGTCAGAAGAGAGATGTGTGCTAGAAAGTGATCCACTCCCGGCAAGAGACCACAAAAGGTGGTCCCCGCTCTTTGGTTGATTGTGGGCCTCAGTGGAGGAGGCCAGAGGGAACACGTGCTGTCACCACTTCTCGATACAATACTACCTCGAAGAGATTTTTTTAACTGAAGTGCTCAAAAAAATATCCCAAAACCTTTGCTTGGCAAGCATCTTATAAAGCCCCAAGTCATTTTCATTTTGTATCAATTCTTCTATCCTCGGTTTGAGCTGGATGAGCGGAATATTTCTCTGCTTAGGATTCTCCTGACTCCTTCAAGAGAAAAAGACTGAACTCCCATTGAAGGGCCGGAGAGGGGAATAATGGTGTGTTACTTGACTCCAGCTTAGTTTCTCCATTCCGGCAAGGCTGAGACCTTTTTTTCCCCCCTCCAAAATTATCTAAAGGTAATCACACCTCATCACCAAGAGAATTCATTTCTGCCTACCAACCAGCTAGACTAGTCTATGTTAGAGCCAGACCTATAAGCCAGATGTACTTCTCTGCTTATGTTTCTTTTCAAAATCAAAGTCCCCTTATAGTTTCACTTTTATTAATTTATTTTGAAACAATTACCTTTCTTCAGGAACATTTCTATTATGCAAAAGGAGAAACGCCCAAGTTACTCTACAAACATGTAATCCAAAAATGCTCATTGAAGCTCAGCTTTGCTAGACTAGATGTGTTAGAATGGAATGCGAGATGATTACAAAACCTCTGGGTGATTGTGGAAGATAAACCTGAAAGCTGCCCCTGTCAAAAAAGAGTCAGACATTCGTCAAAGGTGGCAAGACAGATTTTATTCAGGTTATGGCAGTAGGGGACAGAGACCTCAGTATAAACTGATTCAATTCCACTGACAGAAGAAGGATGCCTTTTAAATGTTGGTTGTGCTAAAGGAAAAGCACTGAAGGACATTGTGGGGAGGTTGGCCAATGTGATTAGGGATCTGTGCCCGCTAACTGGTGCTTATTGAGGTCAGGCTCATTGCTTCCCAGGGAAAATGGAAACAAAGTCCCTATCTCTCTTAATGATTACATTTCAGAGAGATGGCTCTTGGGTCCTTGAGAAAGACATTCCTGGGTTGCAGAAGACACACCTCAAAGAGGCAGAGAAAGGATTTACAATTGCAAGTTTTCTAAAGTAAATGCTTCACGAAAAGGGAGATTGGGGACCTATAATCAGATTTTAGCTAGAAGAAACAGTGAATTCCTTTGGCAGCCCTGAGCTTTTTCAGGCAGCCCTTTTAAGGAGGCAGGGGTTGTCATCCTAGGGACACAGCCTTGAGCTGATAGAAGGTATGCTAGAGTTTGTTCAAGTGTCTAAGTGTGGGTAGTGGACAAAGTCATTTGTACTGATAGTTTTGCAGTTCTTACCTCCATGATTCCTACCTCTTGATATTCATGACTTTGTGTAATCGCTTCCCTTTGAGTGCAGGTGAAACCTATAACTTGCTTCTAATCAACATTTTCAACAAAGATGACAAGATGAACACGACTACGTGTATACAATTACATTACATAAGATGGCAAAAACATCTTGTGAAGAGACTATCTGCTCACTTATTGGTCCTGATGAAAGGAGACTCAAGTGGCGAGGAACTAAGGATGTCCTCCAGCCAACTGCCAGTGAGAAAATGAGGCCCTCAGTCCCCAAACCACAAGGAAATGAATTCTGCCAACCACCTCATTGGAATGAACCCCTTTCCAGTCAAACACTCAGATGAGATCCATCCCAGACAACACCCGAATTGTGCCCCTGCAGAAAATGAATCAAAATGTATCCACATTCTTGACCCACAGAAACTGTGAGATAATAAATGTATGTTGTTCTAAACTAAATCTGTGGTAATTTGTAACACAGCAATAAATAGCAAATACAGTCCATGCTTCCAAAAGCACATGTAATTTAACCTTATTCTCATATCAGGCTCCATGAAAAAAAGTAAATAAAGGTTTCTCATCCAATTCCGTTTGGAGAATGCTGTATTCTATATCCTCCACCCCTTGAGAGTCACTGTATTCTCAGACATACAAGAAAGAAATATTGTTAAACCAGAGTTACCTGAATTTTTTTCCATTATGAAGACCAGCTTCATTTTGATTTTTTTTTAAACTTCTAGTAATATCTTATAAAACCAGTTTTCAAATTATCACACCACAAAGTAATGGTCGCAAAGAGCAATAACTTTCAAGGTAGGAAGCTCATCCCATCAAAGGTACAGTAAGACCTACAACAGGTACATGCCTATGGCGATTTTAAGGAAATCAATTTCCAGATTCCCACTTCCTTATATTGTTTTCCCCAAACTAACCTGCCAGACAATAGTCATGGGGAGAAGCCTTCAATTTTCCTTTCCCATTTTACAAAAGAAAGGTGTCCTTCCCATCCAGCCCCAGGAAAGCTCCAGATGACAAACAGAAGGACAATTTGGAACACTGGTGTCCATGTTTAGAGAGTGAATTACCATAAGATGGGTATTAAATCCTTTTAGAACCCTGATTTTTCTTTTCTTTACTTTCACACTGCAGAAGAGCTTATGGGGTGAGAGAAGTTGTTGTGGCCATCTTTGGAAAATATGAAATGCCAAAAATTACCAGGTAATTCCTTAATGAAGGTTTCCTCAAAGATTATTAAGGCAAAATGAAGGAAGTCCAAGGGTAGGGCGAGATGTTCCCGGGGGAAAGCATAAAACCCAAAGCCCTGAGCTGCTATTGCTGTAGCCTGCCCGAGCACGGAGGCCAGCCATGAGAAAAGAAAGAGGCTCCAGAACTCCAGAGTTCACACATACAGGCTTAATTCCTACTGCAGGTCAGGGAGGAAGTTGATGATGAAGGAACCCTGCTCCATGCCAAGGGTGCTCACATGGACTTTTCACAACCACTCGAAAGGTGAGAGGAATTTTTACCCATATTTTGTAGGTGCAGGAAACTACACTTCAGTGAGCTGCAAAACCAGGGCTTGAGCCCAGATTTGGGGCTTCAGGTCCAGTGTGGTTTTGTTGTTTCTGTTGTTGTTGTTTTTAGAGAAGGGAAAAGAGTTTTATTTGACCTCAATTTAGGACAGCTGCCGCAGAAACACACTCTTCATAAGGAAGAAAGCGTTCCCTAGTCCAGTGTGTTTTTAGTACATCATCAAAGGGGCTTTCCCCAGGATAGTGGGAAGGCAGCTAAGTGACCCTTTTGTTTTCCCCTTTAAGGCAATACTTTGATTCCTTTTAGGGAGATTTCACCTCTATAAAGGGATCTGAGGACCACTGGGCTCCCAGGGTGATATTTAGATGTAGCTTAAGTCTCTGAGTTGTAAGCCTGTTCAAGTTGAA
The DNA here is from genome assembly GCF_017311325.1 of Ursus maritimus. Classification (NCBI taxonomy): domain Eukaryota; kingdom Metazoa; phylum Chordata; class Mammalia; order Carnivora; family Ursidae; genus Ursus; species Ursus maritimus. The sequence continues at coordinate 61,783,160 of NW_024425563.1, read as the reverse complement.
TTCTTAACCTCTAGGCATAATGGCAACCATTTTCTAGCTCATGAGCTGTTTATAGAAGATGGACGAGATTCTGATGATCAGCAAGTACTTTTCTAATAAATAATGATATGGCTAATAAATATTAGTAAATACAATATCATTTAAACGATGTGAATCATTGTAGGAATTGAGACATACCAATTGACCCTACTATGACTTTGTCCATTCCTAAAGTGCATACAATAGTTACATAGCATATGGACGAGAGAAGTAAAATACCCAAGTGTCTCCCTGTCTGAATGAAATACACCAGGAAAGGACAACGACAAGGGAAACTGTAATTTTTCCAGGAATTACTCTTATAAGATTGAATACAGAGGCATTTATAATGTGCCTGTATAAACATTTTCCTTTCAATCTGGCCTATTCCCTAAAGAAGTAGAGCTGGCTTTTGCAACATTAACAAAAAGAAGAAAAGAAACTTAAATAAGTAAAATCAGTAACAAGTAAAATATAAATAAGGAACCAAGGTCAAGACTGGAAAAGGTAGAATGCAGATAGGTGGGTCCTACTGAGTTACTAAAGTTGACACAAATTTGGCTCTGAGCTTCCTGGAGGCTAAGCAGCTAGATATTAATGGATAGACCAACAGATTTTGATACGTTATCAGTAAGAAAAATGCAATTGCCATCAGCCTTTTAATTCTTTAATACTTCACATTTAGAATTCTTTGCAGATAAAAGTTTATATATGGAAATCTTTGTGCAAAAATAAAGGTCTTGCTAATTAGAAGGAAATGCAAGTGTGTTTACAAAAGTGTTTCTCATTATGAAAACTGATGGTTTTGAAAAACAGTATAACAAAGAAAAGAGTTTCAAAGTGTTCCCAGGTTAATCACAAAAGTAACCAAAGGCCTGCTGCTTTGAAGGTTTAATCCAAGGTGCTTATCCAACCTCTTTGTTGAACAAATCTTGCAAATAAGGCCTTCTCAGAAAATTCACAGAGTTTTCTGTGGGAGCTTGAAATGTCAGCAGAAGAGGCTTTCTGATGATATTATGCCGGCATTACTATCCTAACAGTTGGGGTGGGGGAGGAAGTGCAAGATAGTAAAATCATTTCATTGCCTAATTTTTATGCCATACTACATAACAGCTTTTCTGGCAATGCTGATAGGTGTAACAAAAAGAGAAAACAAAACAAGTAAATAAACCAAAGAAAGAAAGCAAAGCTTGACAAGTGCCAGAAGCACAGATCCTTAGTTCTGAGCAATTACTAGTGTTAAAGGACACATTTCAAAAGAGGATAAAATTATAATTCTCATGCAGATCAAAAGAACACACATTAAAGATTGTATTTAACTTACTGTTAACAAAGGAACCAGGCAGATGTTAAAACCTGTTTAAAGGAGAATCCAAAGAACAGATACATTCACCAGGCAGAAATACTGAAGTGAATTTGTAAATGGACCCATACATGTCTTTTCAACAAAGAGGAGAGCAGTCTCTGCACCAAACAATTCATTTGCATGTCCACAGACATATATGATTTCCCTTGACATCAACTGTAAAATAGCTCAAAGACAATTAGAGGCTATCATCAGACAACCCCAGAAAGGTGTTCGTAAACAACGCATAGTCCGCCTTTGGAGACACCCAGTCATCTTATTTGCTCGGACTGAATTTCCTTACACTGGTGAGTGAACATGACCGCACTCCCGGACAACCTGCTGGTACTAGCAGCACCTACCTTTGAGTCATTTCAAAGCCTATGATGCGCCTTATCTCGGGGGATTCATCAACAGAGCAGGGGTTCTCATCTTACTTGAAGTAAACAAAAGAGAGGGTTCTGAACAGAGTCTTATCATTCTGTGGGCCGTCAAATTTGCTCTAATGACAGATCTTCCAATGGCTGCCTTTAATCTGAGACTAAGGCATTTGATGAATGGATGAGATTAGTCAATGTCCCTATTGCATCTACCTCAACAAAGCTGTCTTGCAAGAACACTTACCCTAATGCCACAATTTCAAAAGAATGCTTTAGTAATAACTTCAATTTTATATACTCAACAGAAATAAAATTCATCAGAATTCTCTTTCGTTAGGTCTTTCCACTGGTGGCAGAGACACTACCTGTCCACCAGATTCATCTCCTCCTCCAGGCACACAGCTAGATGTGTTCCCAGCTTCCTTCGTAGTTAGGCGTAGCTTTATGGGGGCATTCTGGCCAAAGCAATGTGGGTAGAAGTGATTGCACTTCTAGGCCCGCGCCTCCCCTGCACCCCCAGCTCTGCTAGCTGGATGCAGAGAACTCTGAGATATACTGGAGGAAGGAGACCTATTTTGAAAGAAGCGTGGGTCCTGAATGACCATTCGCTTCTGGACTTTGTATGAGTGAGAAAGAAACATACGTTGTATTAAGCTTTTGAGTTTTGTTGATTTATTTTCAACTGCAGCTAGTATTACCTTAACTAACAAACACACATTCCAAATTTTGTTTGAATTTAAAATTTTTAAAATAGGCAATATATTCCTATTGTTTAATAATCAAAACAATATAAAAATAAATAAGAATATAAAAGATGCACATTGACAGTCTCACTCCCAAGTCATTTCTGTACACAATGCTCCATGCCCTCTCCCCTTTGTCTTATAGTGAACTACTTTAATAATTTCTTAGATATCTTTCCAGTGTTTCTTTATACATACAACACAAAAGTATGTAACAATGATATATGTAAATATGTTTTCTTTCCTTCCTAGCCCAGAGATAGCATACTATTTAAACTGTTTTGTGGCGCCTGGGTGGCTCAGTCGATTAAGCATCTGCCTTAGGCTCAGGTCCTGATTCCAGGATCCTGGAATTGAGCCCCATGTCAGGCTCCCTGCTCAGTGGGGAGCCTGCTTCTTCCTCTCCCCCACCTGCTCATGCTCTCTCTCGCGTTCTCTCTCAAATTAATAAGTAAAATATTTTTTTAAAAAAATTAACTGTTCTGCATCTTGCTCCTTTCACTTAACAAAATATCCTGATGACCTTTCTATTATACAAGAGCCTACTTATTCTTTTTCATAGTTGCATAGTATTTCCTTGGGTTGGCTACTATAGATTCATGATGGGCATCCACTGATGGGCACTTGTCAACCCGTCTTCGTGAAGATAGATAATACAACTGGAATGAATCAGTGCCTGTTTCAGATTCAAGCCCAGTCCTAGTTGACTGCAGGCCACAGGCCCTGCCCCACCCTCTTTAGGAAGATGGGTACCTGAAAGGACTTTTTCTTTTATTCACCAAAGACAACAATATAACCCACATAGGGAGTGTCAGATCATTAAAGTAAAGTGAGGATGGCATTGAATGGAATTGCTCTCATCACACCAGGTGACAGGAGAAAGCCATGGCAGCCTCATCTAGCTGTCCGCCTCGTATTCTCTGTGTCGACACAGCATTAGAGCTGTATTTGTCCCCCAACAGCCTCCGTTGCTTACTCCTTACAAAACACCATTTGTAAGGCCATTGTTAATTTACATGTCCGAGCCGAATTTTTTTTAGCTTGTAGCCCTCATTGTTGGAAGAAAAAAAAGATACCAACTGATTTTCCAATTTAAAAATCTGTAGCCCTTGGCCTCCTTTCACACTTCTCTCTCCACTTCCTGCACATTTTCTCTTGAATATCTAAAAGCAGACTCTTCTTGCCCACCTTCCTACTTCTCCCAGACTCAAAGTCAAGGAGCCACTGTAGAGTGCTCTGTACCAGAAAGGCAGGAGCCAAGTTTTAGTGATTCTTTGTTCACAATGTCCCTCACACTAGGCAACGAGGAAGAGGGATGATATGAACATCTGCGCAATTCCTAACGCTGAGTTCTAAATGCTCTTCTGTGCTGTATAAATTAATTACGGAGGATAGCTTAGTATATAGACACTCTTCCCACACCAATGTTCCCAACATCCTCACTAATAACAAAGCACACCGAGAACACATCAATCCCGGCAAAGGTTAGGAATTGGGCATTCTAGTGAAATTGTACATTTTTCCAATGTGTAAAGATTCTCAGAGATTCATTTGTCCAACTGGTGCTTTTCACAGATGAAGAAACAGCATCAAAGAGGCTGTGTCTTGCTCAAGAGCACACACAGAATGAGCATCAGAGATCTGGTCTCCTGATGCCCACTGCTTTTTTTCTTTATATTTCATGCCCCTCTTTCAAAATTCTCTATTATTAGCCATGCTTTTAACTATTCTCAACTTAGGAAGTGTATTAATGGGCTGTTTTGACCCGCCAGAGCAGTCCCCGGTTTAAATAAGGCTGAAAGAAATCACAAAAAAGTGCTGACCCTTTGTATCTGTGAGTACCAAAGGTTCCTGTGCTATTCTGAAAGCAACGCTGCGTTTCTCAGGTAGGGGTGGGAGTGAGGGAAGAGCAGCTGCTGGGCTGGGATCTGGCCATGCTATTCCTCTTTCCACCTTTCCCTGAGCATCTGGAATGCTGCTGATTCCAAATCTTCCACGTCAGTATTGTAAGATACATGAGTGCCTCCCCAAGGGGGCGAAGGAGATAAAAACACACCCACTCTCTTTCATCATTTGATGCTCAGCCAGCTCTTTCTACCTCACTATAAATTTAGCATCCTACCCACAGGGTTGACCTTTGCAGACTTAATTTATGACCCGTCTGAAAGCTTACTCAACCCATATCATTTCGAATCATGACTCAAGAAAAGCAGTGCCAGACTAAATGTTGTTTGGCTGCTCCATCCTTAGGAAAGGGGGACGGTCCCTGTCTAGTCTTGCGCTTTTCAGGTTCAGACTCAGTTTCATCTGTTAGCCTGGGGATCACTGGACATCGGACCTCATTGGTTCATGATACACAAAGGTGGGAACAGTGATTTTCTGTCCAAGAAAACACCCACCCCTCCACTCCTCAAACTTTGGAACAATATGCTCACCCACCTCGGACCACATGATCCAGAACTGGACCAATCATTCTACTTCGTTCCTTTGGCATCCCTCACAAATGAACACATAATCCAAATCTGAACAACAGGAGGCATCCTTTAAGATTTTCTCTGCTGGAATGAGCAAAATAATTTTTCTTCCTTCTTGCTGGTGAGCTATAAAAATACACTCTCAGAGCAGCCAGTGTCTTTCCGGGTGGAGTAAATCTCAAAACAACGATGAGAGCAGAACACGGACTTCGAGCTTCCATGTTCTGAAGGCTCTCAAGTAGCCCTGGGACCTGACGTTCCTCCCCAGTGAGCTGAACTGATAATTCTCCAGGAAACTCTTTTTGTTTAGCTTATGTTGGATTTCTGTAAAATGAAGAGTCCTGACTAAACACTCAACTCCCATGAGTTTGTTTTATAAACTAGGCTGTCAATTTAAAAATTGATGCTAAGAAATATAACCATCGAGTGGACTGGAATAATGCTGTAGGTTAGCTCATCCTCTTCCCCAGAGGACAGCTTACGTGGGAAACCAAATAAGGGTGAAAAGGTTGCTTCCCAAGAACAATATCAGGATGAAAGGAGTAGGACAATGTCAAGGGGCCCTTTCTATACCCCATGGCACTTTGGGGACATAATGCCTGTTTAGTGGGACAGAACACGTTAGTCACACAAGGCCCCAATCCTTTGCATAACCCTTAGAGGCACACTGACAAATTCTTCTTTCCAACGTTACACTTAAAGATTTCTTATCATTCACCAGGTGATTCCAATCCCTTCATCCGATATCATGTCGTTTTTATACCTCAATGACTTTGCCCACTGTCCTCACTTCCTATCTCCCTACCCCAAGCACACCCCTCACTGGCCCCCCTTTGTCTTCTCTGATTGTAGAAATCCTCCTCATTTCCCAGGACTTGACAGAACACATGGGTCCCTCGAAGGCATTCCCATTTTGGCCTTAATCACAGTTTTATCCCACCTTCTCCTGTGTTTCCCTAATTCAGGAGCAAATGCACTCATTTTGCAGTGCTGTGTATGTGCTGTGTCTTCTTCTGAGGAATGTGTTCTTTGAGGATGGATTCAATCTTACCCATTCTTTTTGATCCTCCGTTTTTAATGTAATTCATTGCAAAGAGTAGATGTGTGAAATATGCTGAATGTTAGATATCTCAGCATGAATTACTGCAGACTGCCTGACTGATTTTTACTCACAGTCTGGCTGTTATACTGCTTAGGACATTTTGAGCAACATTTGGCAGAAAATAAACCTAAATTAGATAACTTTGGGATGAGAACCTCAGAAGCAGGCTTGACCCACCAAATGACAGGAAAGGCAGGGACACAGATGAGGCTGGAAGAGAACTGGTCTTAGGGTCATGAGCATCCCTGGGACTTTCATGTCTTGTCTACGACTGCAAACCAACTTCTTCCTCTCTCTGGGGCATGTGGGTGCTGACAATCTTAGAGCTTAATTTCTCCTCACATCACCTACCAATAAGGAACTGAAATTCCCCAGATTGAGATGGAACATCCTAAAGAAGTAGATGGGATTATGTGGGAGATTGTAGCATTGGCCGCGATTCTTCACTTCTCCCAGACTCTTTATTTTTGTCTTTGACTATGAAGTTCTCCTCACAAAAGACAGACTACATTTCTCACTTCTTGACGATGTTTGGATGAGAAGACATCGGTGTGTGGATTCTGAGCCCAGGCCTTAGGAATCCTCTTTAATTTCCACCTGTGCCCTGGCTCTTTAGCTGTTCTGTAAGAATGACATGGCCAGGCCAGGTCCTGAAGTCCCCAAAGATGCATGGGGCACAGCCACCTAGCCAGTCCAGGCTGTACGTGCTGGTCTCAGCTGACTCAACTGTATGAGTGATCTCAGCCAAGATCAGAGCCACCCAGCTGAGTCGGGCCTCGGCCAGCCAACACTTAAGTGACCCCCAGATCAAGGACAGTACATGACTGTTATTTTAAGGCAATGAGTTGTTAACCTAGCATTTTTGTGGCAATAGCTAAGTGATATAACACCAAATCTCAAATTTGCAACTTTCCAGATATGTGACCCTGGACAAGATGCCTACCCATCCGGATTTCACTTTCCACCTCTACAAAATGGAGACAGTAATCATACCCATATCACAGAATTGTTATGAGAAATAAGTTAAAATGTAAAGTGTCTGGCACATGAAAAAAAAAAACAAATTGTTAAAAATTATTATTACTGTTTCACATGCCCGGCCACAAACACTTGTAGTCAGAGAAGTGGGAAGCGTCCTAGAGATTGGCCTGTGGACAAAGAGTTTGAGGGTCTGTGAGAAGAAAGCAGTTCTCATTTAATGAGATGGTTAGATATGGTGAAAGAAGCATTCCCCAGAAGCCGCAGCTGCTGATTCCACGTTATGATGGGAGGCAGGCTGGGCAGACAAAACAAGAATGTGCCCAGGACCTTGTAGTTCTTTCCTCAATTTGTTTCATTACTAAACTCTGAACCACAAGAGATGGTTTCACATTCCAGGCACAGAGCAGCAGCAAGAGTGTATGCGGTCTCTTCTGTTCCCTAGACATTCAATCTTTGGGATTATTCCGTTAGTTTACTTAAATTCTTTGCATATTGGAGAATGGAAACACTGACTCCCCTCTCCCAGCACAGGTTCAGGAATTCAGCGAGATCAGGTATGGAAAACAAGTGCGACGGTACATGACCCGTAGTAGCTGCTCTGTAAGTGATGGCTCTGGGGCGCTGCTCTCGTTCCTGGCTCATTCTGTGATCTGCTGCTTTTCGTTAGCTTCCATTGCAAGAGGAGAGCCTTCCTGACTCGGCCTCTTCTGTTTCTGGAGTTCTCTCCACTGGCTGCAGCCTAAAGCATATCCTACGAAGATCATGTGTGTGAAGTCTGAACGTGAGCAAGGTGCAGCCATCGCAGAGCAGTTACTGCCGAACACGTACATGTCCCTAGTTTTTCAAAGGTGACAGGCTTAGAAAAAAACTTATAATATGTGATCTGGAAACCCTTTTTAGTGCAAAATCTGAATTGCAAAGTTGTTATTAAAAACTGCAAATGATCAGCAGCAGTAAAAGTGTGATATTAACTGCCTCTAGCCCTCTTCGTCTCTCCTTGGCTGACACTCCTGACTGACACTGGGGACTGGTGAGCCACCCGCCGAGCTGGGCTGTAATTAGTGTGTGCCTAGAAACGCATATTGTTCACAAGCAGACCTTTGCAGGGAATTGCTCATTATTCCCATAATTTCAGGAAAAAAAGAAAGACCCCAATTAATTTCCAAGCCCAAGAGAAAGAGAAGAACAACCAGCAGTTTTCCTCTGGCAGCATGAAGAAGGGGAGACGCCGATGAGACCCAGTTGTCTACCCATGATCCCAGTCTGATGGCACGCATTTGCTCCTTCCGATCCCCATGCCTGGCCGCAGGAAGACACACCTTCCACCTTGCCCAGAAGAAGATGAAGGTGTGCTTCAGCAAGCTGGCCTTTCCACACTGAAAGCATCTGGCCCTTGTCACACCACAGGCTGGGGTCCGGGATGTGCTCGGGGTGTAGGGGGAGAACAGGAGTGAGTGAAGCACTCGAATGAAAGGATTTACCTTGAGGAGGAAACGAACAAAGAAAACATACCAGGTTTCTATGTGGAGTTAAATAAACTGCCAGTCATTGGGGGCACCTGGGTGGCTCAGATAGTTAAGCGTCTGCCTTCGGCTCAGGTCATGGTCCCTGAGTCCTGGGATCGAGCCCCATGATCCCAGAGTCCTGGGATCAAGCCCCACATTGGGCTTCTGGTTCAATGGGGAGTCTGCATCTCCCTCTCCCTCTACTGTTCCCCCTGCTTGTGCTCTCTCGCTCTGTCAAATAAATAAATAAAAATAAAATCTTAAAAAAAAAAAACCTGCCAGTCATGATTATAGATACAGTCTCTGGATAAATTAACGGTTTTCATCCTGGCATGTGTATGTTTGAACATGCGGTATGCTGGAGTGAGGACAGGGAGGAGAGGTTGTAAGTGGAGCGCAGTGGGCTAGAATATTCTGACATGTTGCTGAACATCAGGACAGTGGGATCGTGTGCACTATAGGTTGTTCTGGCGCTTGGCTGTTAGTTCATCGGAGGAGACAGAAAGATGTCAGCAGGCTCGGGCATCTCAGTGCATCCATAGAAATGCCACTGCACTTGCTGCCCTTCAGGGAAAAAGGTGAATTCTCTCACTGGGTTAGGACTGCAGTGAACGAAGGGAACGCTGTGCTCAGACAGGACCAGTGGGCCCGGCACCCGGCGTGTGTGCCCGTGGCTTTGCATGGAAAGCATGATCAATGGCTGTTTTCGAAAGATCTTGATTTTAGGTAAATTTACTTTCCCATCATGAGTGCCATGCTATCAGAAAGACAAATTAATTTAACATGAGTGACTTACTGCTGCCTTATGAATTACTTTCCAATTGTTTTTAATAGCATCTCTTTATCTCCAGCACAAGGAAACACAGTTGACCTTTAACAGCCTCTTTTATAAATGAACCCAACTGCAGTTCAGCTTTTCCACTTTCAGATCTTTATCTCCTGCCACCTTGAATCCCAGCTCATCTGAATGCAGGTCCAGCTGTCTCTCTAATGGTATCTATCCATTAATTAAACACTTGGTGCTTAACAGCTTGCACGCCGGCAGCTGTAAAGGATGAGAAGGCAGTTCTCCTTTAATCTACAAATATTTATTTTCTTTTAGGGGGATTGGTTGGGAAAAGATTAAGTATATAGGAGAATAACCAGCTTATGGAGCCTGTGCGTGTTGTGGTGGAAATCTCCTGCCGAGTCACATCAGGTGCGGTTAGTAAGCAGGAAGGCTGGTTCCTAATTCCTACAATCATAAATTATAAAGTACTATTTAAAAGAAGCATCTTCCTCCATCTGGGCTGAGGAATGTGTCTGTGTTTTCTGAGCATTTAAATGAGTGCATGCAAATGAGTTTACAGAGAGGAGTGAAGATAACTCACACAGAATCGGACTCTGGTATTTATGGGATCCTGTCTGCACAGGAGCCGGGGGTCATGGCTTCTATGGTCTTATCCTGCCACAGCGCATTACGAGACCCTCCTTAGTCCATTTACATTTTTCTTTGTTTCTCAGACTCATTCATCACTGAACTCTACAGAAACTGTCCTAGAATAACAAAACAGGTTGAAAGTTGGACATAGCATTAGCTTTTAAAAAACGTTCTTTAAATACAGAAGCAGTATGTGTATGGTAGAATATTAAAAAATACAAGCAAAACTAAAGGAATAAAAGGATTACATTGCAAATACCTAGAGACTGAACAGTCAATGCCTCAGTATATATCTTTCTTGATCATTATTTAATTTTCATATGTCTTGGGGGATATATAAAATTATGTTTTGAAATCTGCTCTAGTTAACAACATCTGTTTTTCCACCTCCATATATTTTTATCTCCTCAAGTACCGAACCATACTCACATTTTTATAACTGTCTCAAAAATGTCCTTTATATCTAGCTTGTCCAGACTAGCATTCAACCCAGAAACACACATTGTCTTTAATGGTTATGTGTCCTAGATCTCTTTCAATCCAGGCTGGTACATCTCATGCACTAATGTTTGAGAGAGGGTCTGGGTTGTCCAGGACAAGGTCCCATGGCTTGGTTTAGGTTCCTTGAAAGCAGAGCCTGAAATAAAGACTTTTGTGCAAGTAGTTTCTGGAAGGTGATCTCATGAAGAAGAAATGAGGGAGCAGGAAGACAAAAAGGAGGAAGGGAATGCTAAAAGGGACATTATGACTGTAAGGAATGGGGTTCGTTTCCGCCAGGACTGCTGAGAAGCACCCAAGATGCCTCTGGGATTGCCCACCGGAGTGATAGGAGTCTGAAGTATTTATCTGCCAACTCATCTTGGGACAAAGGGCATTAACTCCCCCCTGCTCCCAGCTGTGCTTATGCAGGCCTATCAGAGAAGGTCCTGGGCAAGAATGCAGAGAGGCTCCCTGGCCATCTGTCCACTCCAGCTGCAATCAGAGGTGGGCCGAGGGGATGTGATGGGGGCACCAGGAGCTATAGCCCATGTTACAGCTTTGTCTTTTCTTCCTCATTTTTTCCTCCATGTAGTATTATTCATTTTCTTATTCTATAGGAGTATTTCCTATAAACAAAAGTTATCTAAGGCCAGACAGAGTTAAGCATTTTTGGGAAAAGAATGTTTGATTACTATTATTTCCATATGCCTGCAAAGATGTGCTAACACCCTTTGTTTTCAAGAGATGAGTTCATCAAACTTTTATTGAGCCCCAGACACTGAGGAAAGTGCTGATAAAACAACTCTGCCCTTAAGTTTAGCAAGTTTTGTAGAATAAAATATTGTGGTGATATGGAAGAATTTTATATGCAGTATGGTTTTGGGTGAGTGGTGAAAGCGATCAACTCTTTCAGGGTAGTGAGGGAGGAGGCAGAAGGAAAGAGAAAAATCTTCATTAATGTACTGATGCTCGACCTGGGTTTTGATACAAGTAGGTGGAGAGGAAAGTGTTCAAGGCTGAATTATATTGGGAGCAAAGGTTGTAGGCATGAAAATAAAACTTGATTGGGAAACTGAAAGTCATTCAGTATGACTGGTGAGTGGGTATAAAGGGGGTGAAGCCAGAGTTGGAAAAAAAGGAAGGGACAGATCATGGAGACTTTGTACATAGGACTAGGTAATTGACTTCGCTACTGAGCTGACGTGGAATATTCCTGCCAGGAACAGAGTGCTCAAAACTGTGAGTTTGGAAATACACAAAATTGTGCTTTAAAAAAAACCAAGAAACTTTTCTAGAAGTCAACTCCAGTGGGTAGTGACAATTAGTGAGGACTCTAAATACACAAGCATGCCTTTCACATGATTTATAAAATGCAGCTATGCATGTAACTTCTTTTGGGGTCATGGAATTGCATTAGATGGTAAATGTACAAAAAAGCAGCAACTTAAAAGGACTGATGAAACAGGAGGATTCAGGCCCCTAGGCCTGTGTGTGTGGGAACTGAACCCTTTATCTCTGCTATGCTGTTCTTCATGCCTGTGTTAGGGTCTCACTCAGGTCTTCTACTCTCTTCTCAAGTCCAGAGCACATCCTTTCAATCATTGCTTTAAATTCTGTATCAGGCATGTTACATACATCGGTTTCGCTCAGATCTCTGGCTGGGGCCTTGTCCTCTCCTTTCATTTGGGATACATTTCTCTGTCTCCTCACTCCGTCTGCCTCTCTGTGTCTGTTTCTGTATGCTAAGAAAGTCAGCTAGGTCTTTTGCTCTTGAAAGTAGTGACTTTGTGAAGAGGAGGTCCTGGAGCGCGCTGCGGCGCAGCGTCCTGTGTGCGTGGTGTCTGAGCCGCCGTTCCTTCCGGGACAGTCGTCTGCACGGACTCTGCCTGTTAGTGCTTGTGCTTGCTCTCCGCGGTGTCAGTGAGACCCAGGCAGGCCAGCTCTGAGAGGCGTGCCTGACAGGAACTTGGGTGTTAGCAAAATTAGCTCTGGGCCACTGGTCATAAGACAGACCCCCAACAACTGTGACAGCTGGGGGCCTCACTCCAGGTGGGCTGCGGGCGCAAGGCTGGGTGCTGTGCGGCAGCCGCCCGCGCAGGGGCTAGGTGGGCTGCTGCTGCAGCTCTAATTAAATCCCCCCTGAGCTCGGGGCCGAGGCTACGAGTGTCTGTGCAGCCCTGCCCCCTGCCGGTGGCTCTGCGTTTATGCTGGGGGGCGGGGGAGGAAAAGGGTGCCTGCCAGCTCCAGCGTTTTCAAAGTCCCCAGCACGCTCTGAAATCAATATGAACAGATCTGTCTCCATGTGCCCCTGGCGTTACGGAAACTGTCATTTTTATGTTGCCTGTCTGCACAGGCTGTGTGCAGGAGCTGATAGGCATGAGTGGAAGCTGACCTCAGAGAAGTTAGAAACAGGAATATAGGGGTCCAAGCCAGGGCTACTGCTCCTGATGGCTCAGTACTAGAGATTTCTGTCTTAAAGAGGGCCTGGAGGCCAAGATTCATGGAGCTGTCTCTATGAGGGAATGTGAGGCGAGGAAATGTAGGCAAGGGGCGGTGGCAGAGCGGCTTTGGCAGCCAGGTGCTGAAGGGCAGCACAAGGGAGAAGAACATCCTTCTACTTCCTCAGCAACACAGGAGGACCACACTAGCTCTCTGCAGTTTGGGAAGATCAGGAGATTGCTCCCTTGACAGAGACGTTCAAGTTCTCATGGCAGCATGGCTAGTAAGACAGCATCTGTAAGTGCCTTTGCAGGTAGGAGTTACAAAGAAGGAGGCTGGAGCAGACCAGAGAGAACACGATCGATGCTGCAACATAACTCGACTGGAACTGGGGAGTATGTAGGTATGGATGCAGAGTGACCCCATGGAGACTCCCCAAAATAATGAGGCCAGACTTTATATTGGACTGCCTAAGCAGATGGAGTTAGTGCCACTGAAATCAGTGTTAACCTAGACTGTGTGAGTCCCATTTGTTTCCACCTATGGGTAAGGTCTGTAAGATTTGGGCTGCACATAAGTAATACTAGATTCCGGAGTATACCTGGTTGGGTCTCGTGGTTCGGTACCCTTAGTCTGTTACGTGCTCTTGTGGCACTGCTGTGATGGTGCCCATCTTGTGCTCAGATCTTCCTAAATGTGCACTATTTTTATGGATTACACCATAAAGGTTAGATACCCCTCAAACATGAGATATAAGCATGGTAAGAGCCAGTCCCTTTGCTCTCATTCACCCTTTGTTGGTTGGCTTATCTCCGTGCAAGTATTGATAACTGCAAGGGGAAGAGGCCGTATATTCAACCCCTTCCGCCGAAGTGGGAAGATTTATCTGAGTAGAAATAATAGGAGGTGGCAAGAAGAGGGGAAATATGGCCAGGAATCAGCTACATTCAATGAGACAGTGATGTCTGGAGGAGTTAGTGACAAAAAGGAGAAAAATCAAAGCAGCGTCACTCTCTAGAGCATGGCCAGCAGCACCTCCAGGTGATATATGAGGATACAGGCTGCTGAGTGCTACCTTCCTAACTGGGCTACGTCAGGCTCTCATGAACAAGCAGATTTATTGTATTGTCATTGGTACATCATCGAGCAGAGAAGTTGCAAGGAATTGTGGGTAATAGGCTTTGTTTTTTTGTTTGTTTTTTCTGGTTGAAGCTAACAACCTGCCTCCTTTATCTCAGCAAGCAGGAGACTCAGAGACAGAGCAAATTGGAATTTATACATTCATGATTATGTTCCTATCCTTCTACAGTGTGCCATAGCATGTATTTGACTTTTGTTGTTACAAAAATAATGTAATAAAAGTAACACAAACTACAGTCATATATTATGTGTGAAGACTAAGCTTTATCTTCTGTCTTTCCTGCTATTACTATATTTTTACAAATAATCTATCATTATAATATTTTAAATAATTACAAGCTAATGATAAAATGCACCTGGGGTTTCTTTTTCGGGGAGTCACTTCTGACATGGATGCTAAATAAAATAACTCAGAGAAAGATCAATACATGTACTCAGGTATATGTGGAATCAAAAACAAACAAAACCAAATACAGAGAACAGACGGGTGATTTGCCAAAGGCAGAGGGAGGGGGAGGGCAAAATGGGTGAAGGGGGTCAAAAAGTACAAACTTCCAGTTATAAATAAATCCTGGTCCTATGATGTACAGCATGGTAACTATAGTGAGTAATACTGTATTGTATATTTGAAAGTTGCTAAGACAGATCTTAAAAGTTCTCATCACAAGAAAAAAAAAACTGTAACTATGTATGCTGCCAGATGTTAACTAGACTTATTGTGGTGATCATTTCACAATGTATACAAATATCAAAATCATTTCGTTGTAAGCCTGAAACTAATAAAACATTATATATCAATTTTACCACAAGTAAAAAGCAGAGGGAGGAAGCTTGATGAGACAGGGTGGGAGGTATGTTCACATAGCCTGTTGGTGTCAAAGTCAGTTGGGACACTGTTTTGGGAGGCAGTTTAGATACCTAGCAAAATTTAAAATATGAAATTTCCTTTGATCCTGCAATTTCACTACTAGGAAAATTTCCCTTCACATATATCCATACAAATGTGCAAAGATAGATGGAAGGATAATCACAGAAGCACCCTTTAGAGGTGAAAAACTGGAAGTGATCTAAATGTTGGTCAATAAGGGATTTGATTAAACAAATCATAGTGAAACTTCATGATAAAATATTACTTAGCATTAAAATGAGTAGTGTGCATTGAAAAAGCCAGCTGTAGACCAGTGTGTGGAGTATGATTCCATTTGAAAAACACATACATGTATGTACATGTATATGCCTAGAACATTCCTGCAAAGGTGAAAACTCTGAAAAATCATTCTTCTGGAAAATGTGCCCAAGGGGCTGAGGTTAGATACTGTTGTACAAGGTAAAATAAATAAATAAATAAATTATATATATCACCAACATTTTTTCTTAATGAAAATCTTAAACATACTCAAAAGTAAAAAAAAAAAAAAAAAAAAAAAAAAAAAAGAGAGAGAGAATATAATTAGCTTTTGGGATTTTTGTGAACACAGCCTGCCTCAAGATAGGCTGGGGACCCAAATGACTAATCCAGGTTCATCCTTGTCCTGTGATCTTATGGTTACACATTCCTCCTCAATGGGGTTTTTCCTCCTCCTTTTCTCTTTCAGTATGATTTCTCGCAACTGCAAAGCACATCAACAAAGGGGGAAAAGAGAAATTGAATAAAAGTGGTTTGTGAAATTACAAAAAACATCTAGAAATGGTAGGAAAAAATCCATGTTGACAGTCATCAACTAAGAGGAACGCACTATTTACTTTCTATTACTCTTTGTAACTCTTTCTGTATGAGGCTACTGACAATGCCCGTTTGAACAAACTCATAGCTATTCCAACAACAGTGAGCTCCCAAGAAGTTGGGGGTTGGAGTCCTTAATTTTCTTTCCTGTGTAAAGCCTGCAGGTGAGGAGAGCCAGTTTGCTTCAGGGGAAGAGTATCTTCAGTTCTCAGTAGGAATTTGAGCTGAGAGACCACCGCATCCTGGGATGTCACCCACTGTTTGTTAATACTTGTAAAGAAAATCTGTGCATGAAGCCCATATATTACTGATTAACCTGAACTTTTATGATTGAAAGCCATTTCATTTTTATTATCATTTATTATTATTTATATTTTATATATTATATTAATATATAATTATATATTATTTATTATTATTTTTATTTTTTAAATTTTTTTCATATTTTATTTTTAACACTTTCTACTCCATAGGCATCATCAAGCACTTTCTATGTATCAGGCCCTGCTAGACACTGGGGATATAAAGATGAAAGTATATATTCTTAAGAGTTCATAATCTAGTTGAAGAAGTAAATATAAAACACACACCAATTACAATATAGCAATTTAACTGCAATGAAGTAAGTAGACCCAAAGTACAGTCACCAGGAAATACACACACACTGACATTTATACCTGGAAAATACTTGCCCACTTAAGCTTCTTAGCAGCTGAAGGAATCTATTGTTTAGATTTAGACATCAACCTAAGCTTTTCTGAGGACAAACTGTACAATGTTGTAAAATAATAAACTACTGGTGGGGACGACAGTCTTGGGGGAATAGAAACCAAGATAGGATTTTGTGACCGTCCATTTATGAAATGCGTCCTGCTTTCATTCTTGAGAGGCTCCCAGTTTCTCCAATTAACATTGCAATAAAAAATCTAGGTCCTCGAGCATTTTTTCCAAATCTGTTCAAGAAAAACTTACCCTTCTTAATACTGAACAAGAAAAAAACAGATTTGGATTGTTTACAAAAACTGCTTAGGAAATTTTGATACAAGAGGTAAGCAGCTATCAATAAATAAATGTGAGCTCTTGACATTCTTAAAGATAATTAGATATTTCCTTCTAACATCTTCCACGTTTTTAAATTCCATTTATTTTTAATTATACCACAATGAGTAAACCACATGGAAAAACAACAGATCTGTGTATGTTACTTACATATTGAAAGACAAATAGAGTCAGCAGATTAACTGAATAGAATAAATATATATATGTTCTTTGGTTATTTTTGTCTGTCTGTTTTAACAAGCACCACCCAGATTTACTGTAGCAATAGTATAAAGGGAAAGCAAAAGGAATATGACAGCTAAATCTAGGATTATGTTCAACTAAAATAATGGAATTAAAAATAAAGAGCCCAAAAGTTATAGACAGCAGTACAGTGCTCCCCCCTCATCTGCAGGCGACCACGGTCCAGAAGCAGACGACCCTCCTTCTGACATATCATCAGGTCAGCAGTACCTAACAATACGTCACAATGCCTACATGATTCATCTCATTTCGTCTCATCACATAGGCATTTTATCATGTCACATCATCACAAATAGAGGGTGAACACAGTATAGTATTTTGAGAGAGACCAGTCACATAACTTTCATCAGAGTATATTGTTATAACTGTTCTATTTAGTTAAATTAAGTTATTCTTGTTAATCTCTTGCTGTGCCTAATTTATCAGTGCAACTTTACCATAGGTATGTATATCTAGGAAAACACATGGCCGATACAGGGTTTGGTACAGTCTATGGTTTAAGGCATCACTGGGGGTCTTGGAATAGATCTCCCATGAATAGGGGAGGGCGGGGGGGTACTTAATTTTTTGTTCTGTAGTTTGATAATCAGGGCCCTCTAGAATGTGAACTCTTTCTTAATTTCCAGAAGGCTTTGGAGTTTTCCCCCTGTGTAGGGTTTGCATATGCACTAGGATGCAATCAGGAAAGACACTCTAATTCACATTTAATGTCTCTTGTGCTACTGGCCATGGCAGAGTACCCTTTCCCCCCATCATTTTAAGTTTGTTTTTTTACAGCATTTTGTTGTAAATATGTTTTATCTTTCTTCTGTCTTTGCTGCCAGAAAGATTGACCAAATTAAGAAAATTCCATTTATTTTTTAAGATTGATGTGTATAAAAGATGGTCTTCGCAAACAAATGAGTTTTAGAGGACGAGTGAATGAATGTCTAGACCCAAACCTCTCCCTCATATGCTTATCTGGGTGGTTATATCCTTAAGCAGGGGATGAAAAATGTATTTAGATAAACTGATCTACTAATGAATTGCTTTTTTCTATTCTATCAAATATCTTGTAAACAAAGGTATCCCTATTAGTTTTATTCTGACAAATAAGCTCTGTTTGATATAAGAAAGAGGGAGATGTGTTTAGTGAAGAGAAAGGAATTGGTAAAATAATGAATATTTAAAATTAGGTTTATAGAAATATCAGTACTTGAACCTGTGACAGATAATTTCTTTATTGTTCTAGGATAACTACACTGACTTTGAAAGCAAATCATTGCCTTAACACCTCAAGAAATTGTCACAGAGTAGACTGAATCAAAGATTAACAAAATCAAGTAAGTAAAGCTATAGGAAAAAGCCCAAAGGACATTTTCTCATTAGATGAACATGTGAGGTCCTACTGGTCACGGGTTAACTAGTTGGAGTATTTCAGATTTTGAAATTGCTGGGCCATTCACATGGGAAACAAATGTGACCACTCTTTCTGTGGTAGATTTTCCACCATTTTTGTTCTTTATCCTTTTGCCATTTCATGTCATACCGGTGCTTGTGGCAGGATGGCACCTGTATTTCTAACTGCACTTTTAAGCCTAAAAAACTAGTATTTCCCACTGAGCCAACCAGACCCACCTCAACAAGTCAGGGAAAGAAATGCATTTGAAACACCAAGTCCCTGTCTCACAAATTGTGGCAGCTCATGAAAAACACTGAGCCAGGCAGCAAGCTCGCATTATTCTTCTATGTACAGGCTAAGAGGTCAGCAGGATTGCAGCACGGGAGAGAGAGCAAAGGTCTAGAGACTGGGGACATACAGAACTGACAGCTTGCTGCAGTCATGTTATGCAAGATCAGTTGCTCAAGAACAGATCTGTTAATCTCGCATTTCCTTCTTGTCTGTCACTGGGGTTGACCCCTCTAACAGATGCAGATGACAAGAGGAAGGCAACTGTAACAAACAGAGCCTTGCATCTCAGGAAAAACATCTGTCACTGCCCTTTTCACTTAACCTCAGCACTGGGTCCCATTACACCGGTCTTCCAAACACCTCCTTATCTCTGGGCCAAGCTGGACCCAGAAAAGACTGAGTTCCATGAGTCTTGGGCGAAACAGAAAATAGGTACACAAATACCTATGGCTGGAAACTCTTGAACAAAGCCACTTCTAATAGTTGATTATTACAAGTGCCCCTAGCTTATTTAGAAGAGTAATAGCAATGAAAGCATAGGAAATAAATTCTATCATCACTAAGAGAACAGCTGCCATTGGCAACTTTTAATATATAGTCACGGTACCTTAGAAGGCTCCTTATTTGTACCAACAGATGATGGGAATGAAAATATTGCCTTCCTTCACCAGATATGCATAGTAGGCCCTCATTAATTATATATTTTGTATTTGTGAATGCTGAGGAATGGAAATCTATATTTTTAACAAACTTTCAGGTGATCCTACATGATAGCATTTTAGAACACTGTTTTAGGCTCCAAAACAACAGCTTACCTATTGGCAAGCTGTGGTCAAATGGGAAGATTGGCAGAGGCTCTGTTTACTTCCCCCAACCCCTCAATTCCAGAGGCTTAGTTGGTCTGTGAACTTCTGGGGCAGAAAACACTGGGAGGTGCTCTTCCTGGGAATCACTATAGGTACTCTAGTGCATGCCTTTGAGAAGACCTGGAAGTGTAAGTCTGAAGCAGTGTTTAGTCCCCAACTCCTCCAGTACTCCGTCTGAACAATCCCAGTATAGTCAGTTCATCCATCAGCCCTTACACAGCCCTTCAAGATGTTCCCTCTGGCCTTCACCTCCTGCCTCTGCTAATACGACTCTCCCCTCACTCACTTTGCTCCATATGCATGGGTCTGCTGACTTGTACTTGAACAAAGGAAGCCCATTCCTGCCACAGGGCCTCGCACTTATACTTCCCTGGATCTTCCCATGCCTGGTGAGAGCTCTCACTTGATTTAGCTGTCTTCTCCTATGTTACCACTTGAAAAGCCTTTGCTGGATGCTCTATCACTCTCTTATTTTGCTGTTTTATTCTTTTAAAAAAAAATCTCAATACCTGATATTATATTATGTGATTATTTTTTTAATTGTCTCCACCCCAATACCCGTCCTCAGAATGTTAACCTCATGAGGACAGAGACTTTGTCTTGTCCATCTGTGTATTCTCTGCCTACAGTAAAACACTTGAAGGGTGCATGGGTGGAACAGTCTGTTAAGCGTCTGGCTCTTGGTTACGGCTCAGGTCATGATCTCATGGTCATGAGACTGAGCCCTGTGTCAGGCTCCACGCTCAGCATGGAGTCTGCTTGAGATTCTCTACCTCTCCCTCTGCCCCTCCCACTCATGCACTCTCTGTCTCTCTCTCTTTAAAACAAATAAATAAATCTTTAAAACAAAACAAAACAAAAACAAAAGCACGTGGTACGTATAAGTTCTTAATAAAATGCAGAGTAACTGAATAAATATTTGTCCATTTAAGGGTCTTTAGAAATCTTTTGGCCCCATTCTTATTGCTATTCACCTAGTAAGGGGAATCCAAAATTTGATTAAACAATAGTCACTTTATATTGCACTAACACATGTTTGCATTTAGAACACATTATACTTAAAATTAATTGCAAGACACTAACACACAACAAAGAGAATGCAAAGCACGTTGTGAAATGCTTCCTGAGGAAACATTTATCCTGTAATAGGAGGGTCTGGAAGGGTGGATATTAATTCAATATATACATCTAGGGATTGGAAGTGCTGTGAGTAGTCATAGGGTATTTCAGAAGCAAGAACAGCTTGAACAAAAGCAAGTTCTATTTTTGTAAACTGGGAGTAAGTACAGGTGACTAGAGATAAGGGCATATGCAGGGAAGTGGAAAGAAACTGTGAAAAGATAGAGCCAAGTTATGAATAGCTTTTCCTACTATACAAAATACTCTATTCTCAATTCTGTTTTGAAGAAATGGGAAAATCAAAAGCCTTAAAATGGTTAAATAACATAATTATGTTTGTATTTTAACAATACCAATGGTAGATGGCATATGGATTAGAATAATTCTGTTGCAATTAGTGAGGAGAGTTAGGAGGAGGAGTCAGGGATTATGGAAAAGTGTGGAGTGGTGGCAGCGAGGGAGGGGAATTATCTTCCTGAAGCAGAATCAATAGGATTTAAAGATAGTATGGGTGTGAACAGAATATGTATAAGCAACCAACCCACTGGATAGTTCTGTCCTTTGGGTGTGGGGTGGATGGAGAACACTACTGAATAAGGAAATGCTTTAGAATGATCAAAGAAAGGGAAAACCACAGTCCCCAGTCCTGAGGAATAAACAGTAGGAATACAAAAAACCAATTGTTAACATATCAAGGAATTTAGGATAGTGCACCAGGATTTAGAAACATTCAGGCCCTGGGTAGGTTTCTCTGGGAGAGATCTATGATAAAATGAATACAGAGCAGAGATGGAAGACATCAGAAGAATACTAACTTAAAAGCAATGAGAGACACCTGAACAACAACCAAAGGGAAAAAGGATTTAAAATTCACAGTTATACAAACTGACAACATATACCTATACCACCTTCATTAAGATAATTATTGTTAGGAATACATTCTTTAAGCTAGCCAGAAAGTTTCCTGTGGCTTTTTCCTAACTCAGATCTAATAACAGAATTGGGTATCCAATTCCAGGCACTTAAAAAAATGAAAAAGGAATAGAGACTTACTTGATAAGCAGCAAGGGACCAAGTGGAAATACTGGCAGCAACTGCCCACCCTCCCCCAGTTCTTCTGCCCCCTGTCACATCTGGGGAACTTTTCACTAAAGGTCATGAGACTGGTGAACGATGCAGGTTTAACAGCACCTCCATGACCCATGACCAAGCCTCAGTAGTGGCAGCTCCCCTTCCCAAGGACCTTGTTCATGAAGGAAACAGAGAGCAGAGCTGGACTTCTAAGGCATGGGTGTATAGCGTGTCAATTGCAACAACCTCATTCTGTGATCTAAAAAGCTCCCCCTTCCAGCTTCAGAATATTGGAGATGTAAGGTTTTCCCTCAGTGATTCATGCACCCTTAAGAACTACTTACAAAAGTAGGGGCTCAACTGATTGCTCTTACTCAGGAGGATCAAGTTCAGTAAGATTCAGGCACCTTGTACTCATCATTTTTTATGGCTAGGTTGTGCTCATCATTTCAAATGTATCTCACATTCACCATAAATTTTAAACCAGAACAAACTCAATATCCAGAACTAAACATGCCCAATGCGGTTTTCCCTTTCCTTCTTTGGTGAGATAATTGCATCAATTCTTTAGAGAATTCTTTACCATGATTAGACTGATCCCAACTTTTCTCACCTCCCCAGTTGAGATCATCACAAATAAAATCTTGAAAATTCTGTTCAACTATTAAGTGTTGCTTGCATTTTTGGGTGGCCCAATAAAATAAAATATGGGGTGGATGAACTGGAGCCTCAACTTCAGTTTTCACATGCAAAATTTTTAGAAAACATTTTTGTTCATCTCATCTGACCTTTACAAAGAAAATGCATGCTCAATGAATCCCCGCATTCAGTGACTTCCAAGCCAGTCTTATCATCTTTGGCTTCATAAAATGTATGTACAAGCTGCCATACCGCAATCAAATAAGTACTCAGGAATAGCTCTTCTTTTATTAATTTGTTTCATAAATAAGTTTTTATGTTTTTTCTACTCTGATATATTTGTCAGCCATCTGTAGCTGCCTCAGAAATTTTTAAAAATCTTCTACCTACATATACACATAAGCATATCCATTGTTATGTATTTTCATAATAATCTAGTGCATACTTCAGAGTCCCTTTGACTACTATTCTAGCAGTATTCTAATTGGAGTATTCGGCTTGAAATTATATAGGAAGATTGTTCTGAAGAGCTTAGAGATAATAGGATTGACGTAGAACTATGGATTAGAAAAATAAAGGGCTGAGTTAGGTCAATAGGATGACAGGAACATTTGTCTAACTTGGGTCTAAGTATATTGCTAAGTTAGGATCATTCTATAAGTGATTGAAATGTTAGTAGTTTTGCATAGAATAGAATTTAGAACAATGAACATCATGTGCAAGGCATAAAATGGGATAAAGCCCATATGCTACCTCAGGAAGCTTATTGTCCAATATGGGCAACAGACTTCAATATATCAAACTGTAGTAAAATGCGTTATGCAGTGATTATCCCCAAATGAGGGATAAACAGAGCACTATGTAAAAGTAATAATTCTGAGCAATGTAATTAGGAAGGGCTTTAGGGAGGAGATGGCATTGAAACAAGGTTTTGAAAGACAAGGGAATAAGAACTAAGGCTGATAGAATAGCACAACTGTCATATCCAGGTCAGAGATAATGAAGGGCTAAAGGAGGCCACAGGGAATTGAGAAAGAATCAAAAGTGTATTCAGGGAATGGCCTATAGTTGTACGGGGCTGGTGTGTGGAGTATTTATGATTAGACTTTTCATCACACTTGAGAGGAAATCAGAAGCCACTTTTGTGTGCCAGGAATGGCAAAGACAGGATCAAAAGCATGATTCCAGGTAATTCTATTTAACTTTATAATTCACAATTCTGTGTCAATCCAGAAAGGCCTACTGATGATACTGAATAATTTTCCAGTCCCTACTGATACTGTGAGAAGGTATAGTTTCACATAATTGCATGACATCCGTTATGAATATTCATTTCCTTCAGATTTTTTAATTGAGTGGCTGCTAATTGCTCTCCTCACACCAAGGTTCCAGGTATAATCACTGGTGGTTGTTTTCATTCATCAATAATGCTCACTATACTACAGTGAAACAGTCCATGAATATCTTCTGAAACTCTTTATTAGGTTTCTCTTATTGCATTGGGAAGACCAGCACCAAGAACAGATCATGTGCCTGAAGTTAAATCATTAATTTTGCTCCTGTTGCTGAATCTCTCAGATTCTTTGTAAATTCCCTGTGTTATCTGAGCTTTAACCATAGTCTGACTATGACAAATTCATTTATAGGACCAAAGTTTGCCTCTGAAGGGCTCCATGCACTTCCAATATACTTTCTGAAGAATGATGGTATGGGTGGTCACCCCTTACTCATGTAGAAAAACCAGGTTCTGTTTAATAAATATATTTTTAAAAAATACATGTCAGTGGGAGTGGAAGTAGAAAATGAAACTATTTCTCATCAAAACCATACAGCCATTATTTATGACATAGTGTTAAGGAAAAGAACAAATTCAGGGTATTGCCAGTAAGCTACTGCCTCAGGGTAAAGATGAATTGAAGACCGTGGTTGTAAGGTCCTTTGCTGAGACTCCTGAAATGATTAAGGTGCCACTAGATCCTCTTACATGGACAAAAGAGTTCCTACAAAGGTTAGGGTTTTGGTCTATAGATGCCTGAAACCACCAAACTCTCTGTAATTGAGTCTTGAGAGAGAGAGAGGGGCATGTCTCAAAAATAATTATGGGTATCATATATTTTGGTGCCATGATGTTTGGAACTTAAGAGTGTTTTTGAAAAGAACCATATTGGGGAAAGCACTGGCAGCCTGAACTAAAAGACTGAAATCATCTGAGATATAAAAAGTTCTTGGGACCTGCTCTCCTCAGGCAGGAATCAGCGTGGGAAAACCATTCACTTTTCTAATGGGAGTTATTACTTCTCTCATCCCTGTTCTGCGTTTGTATGTTGGATGCGTACTGGGCAGATGACTTGTCATTTTATTAAGAGACCTCTGGATGAAGAAAAGCTACATTTAGATCTGATGTAGATCACAAGGCTCTGGACTTTGAATCTGATGCTGTGATTAGACGACACTTCTAGGGGGTCTTGGGATGGGGATGAATGGGTTTTGTACATGGGAAGGATATAAATCAATGTAAACAGAGAGTTGACTATAAAAAAAAAAAAAAGAAAAAGAAAAAAAGAAAAACACCTTTCCCTCACCTCCCACTGCTTCACTGGTGCTGAGCTTGGCCATGTGATTTGCTTTGGCCAATGGGATGTTAGTGAAGATTACATAAGCAAATGCCTGAATCATGCTTGCATGACTGTGCTTCTGTAATTGTCATTAGAACATGCCCTGGGGTCCACTGGTGCCAGGAGAAGGGAGACAAGTGCATCAGAGCCTGCTCAGCTTCCCTGAATGGCAGCTTGAAGTTACCACCTTAATCAACTCTAGACCTATGTAGATGAGAATGAAGCTTACTGCTGTCATGCCACTGAATTTAGGACATCTTTGTTAAACATCAATAGCTGACTGATACAATGCTATTTCCGAGGCACCAGGCTAAGCTCTGAATCATTTGTCAGCCTTCTGAGCTATATTATTTTGCAGGAAAATGGAATTTAGAGAAGTTCATAACTAAGTGCAGTTTATAGCCAGGCCTAATTATAAGTCATTCCTCTTTAACCCTATCAACACCTTACAATGTTCTAGAAAATTCAGGTTTGATCCTTTTCTCCCACTTTCCCTTAGCCTGCTTTTGGATGAACATACTCAGTGGGTAGGACTAGAAGGCCTTTTCTCCCTTTTCTTCTGTTTTGTTGTTGTTGTGTTTTTTTTAAAGATTATATTTATTCATTTGACAGAGAGAGAGACAGAGAGAGAGGGAACACAAGCAGGAGGAGTGGGAGAGAAAGAAGCAGGCTCATAGCAGAGGAGCCTGATGTGGGGCTGGATCCCAGAACCCCAGGATCACGCCCTGAGCTGAAGGCAGATGCTTAACGACTGAGCCACCCAGGCGCCCCTCTCACTATTTTTGACCTGAGTAGAAATGACACTACATGGACCTGATTGTGAAGCTGGAAAAAGTTGATTTGGGGCCATCCAATTGCCCCAATTTATGTTACTGTTTCTTCTTCCAGTGAAGTATACTACTCTTTCCTTTCAGGTACATGTTTTGTTCTTGTTGGTGGGGTTTTTGTTTTTATTTATTTAGTTTTTGCTTGAGTCCTTCTCAAATTAAAAAGAAAAAGATCTCAAATATTTGCTTGGTGAAAAAAACTCATCAACAATGGTCTTGATCTTAGTTACTTACATTTTAATCTTATCCCTAAATGAGAAATTTATTTATTTTTAAAGATTTTAAGTAACCTCTACACTCAACATGGGGCTCGAACTCACAATCCTGAGACCAAGAGTCCCATGTTCTACCAACTGAGCCAGTCAGGTGCCCCCTCTAAAAGAGGAATTTAAGGCTTTGTATTTTTTTTTTTTTTTTTTTTTTAGGGCTCTGTATTCTTTTAAATATATTTGAGATAAATGCTAGTAGGTTACAAAGATTGTTGGGGCTAGGAAGAACCTCTTCAGTCCTGAAATACTACAGTAAATAAGTCTAGCTCTGAAGGAGAGGGAGGAAAGGAATAAGAGTGTACAGTAGTTCACAGGAAAGAGAACAAAATGTAGATTTGAGCTCACTTTAAGTGCTGGACATTTTACATGCGTTCTGATGGAGCTGGTAGCCCACTTGGATAGAAAATGCCCTACTGAAGATATTTTATGAGGTGTCACATACCCCTTTCATCTTCTTGTGGGTTCCTGGACCCAATTCCAATGTATGGTTGGGACTTCTCACACAAACCAAGCAATTTTTGGATGCCAGCAGGATGTTTGAAAATTCAATTCAATTCTGACACTGACACCGGGAGAGAACATCAGATTCTATAGGTTAAGGGTTTAGTCCAACAAGAATGCACGGCCCTCCCCTCTTCAGATGCCAGTCACAAACCCAGGTTGTTGTTACCTGTGCTTCTGAAATCAGAGGTTCCAATGACTCCCTCCTTGGGTTCCTTTAATTTACCAGAGCAGCTCACAGAACTCACAGAAACATTTTACTTACCAGATCATTTGTGTTTATCATAAAAGGACAGAACTCAGGAACAGCCAGATGAAAGAGTTGCATGGGGAAATGGCACAGAGCATCCATGCCCTCTCCAGGACCTCCCTGCATTCACCAAACTCTCTAAACTCCATGCTTTTGGGGTTTTACGGAGGCTCCATTACATAGACATAATCGACTGACCCTTGAGGACTGAATTCAATCAACCTCCAGCTCCTCTCTCATCTCTGGAGTCGGGGTGGGCCTGAGAGTCCCACTCTTTTTCTTCTTTTAAAGATTTTATTTACTTATTTGAAACAGAGAGAGAGAGCATGTGTGCATGCATGCATAACTGGGGAGAGGGGCAGAGGAAGAAACAGACTCCCTGCTGAGCATGGAGGCAGATGCAGGGCTCCATCCCAGGACTCCGGGATTATGACCTGAGCAGAAGGCAACCACCTAACTGACTGAGCCACCCACGCGCCCTGGCACATTCTAGCTCTTTAATCCAAAGGTTGTTTCTCCTAAGGACCAGCCTCTGTCCTTAGGTGGGGTCCAAAAGTTACCTCATTAGCATAACAAAAGACATCTTTATCACTATCACAGGAAATTCCAAGGGTTTTAGGAGCTATGAGCCAGGAACCTTGGACTAAGATCAAACATAGATTTTTTTATTATAAATCACAGTATCACAATTTTCTCTGAAAAGTTGAACCCTGACTGAAATAGATAGGTGTACTCTCCTATAACCCTTCCCACCAAGAGAAAATGACTTCAAGCAATTCTTGGGGAAAAGTCCTTTTAACTGTTTTACTGCAAACTATACCTTATGTTGTGTGGAGTCCACTTTCAGATTTCTTCCTTTTTCTTCATTAAGGAAACTGGTGAAAATCTTTAGCCAAAGAAAAAATTCCCCAAACCTCATTGAAACAATTTTTTTTGTGCAATGTAATTCATGACTCCCTTCTGGAAAGATACTGGCATGGCTAAAAAAATACTAAGCAATTGTCTTTCTTTCTTTTTTTGGGGGGGGGGTGAGGGAAGAGTGAGCACGTGCACAGGGGAGGGGCAGAGGGACAGGGAGAAAGAGAACCCCAAGTAGGCTCCATACCCACTCGGGGCTTGATCTCAGGACCCCAAGATCATGATCTGAGCCAAAATAAAGAGTCAGATGCTTAACTGACTGAGCCACCTAGGCACCCCACTATGTAATTTTCTGATAAACTTCATGAGAATAGGATAAAATTTGTTCTTAGGAAAACTGTCACCCATTCTTTCGAGCGTCTAGTGATATTTTGCTTTGCTGTTCTTTTTTGTATTTAACAAACGCACCTTGGCCTGCTAACAGCAAAATTGTAACCAAATGTTTGCCTATCAACAGCAAGATGATAACCAAACACAAATCTATAACTCAATTAACAATACTGGAAAAAATTTTAAAACATATGTCTGTGCCAATTTGTCCTCTCATTTTGCTCCTTGAGGCTACTTATCCTCTGTATCTAAGACGGGTGAGCTGAAGTCAGCTGTGATGAACCCCACATTATCACAGTGGACCCCAGGATAATATTTCCAAAATGCCTGGCATGAAATATCTACTCAATGTTGACTTCCTTTCTTCCTTTTTCATTCCCTCTGCTCAGAACAACCATAACTGTCAAATGGTTTTAGGGCAAGAAGATTCGCCTCCAAACACCAGGCCCTTATCTTCACTGTCTGCTCATGACATTTCACAATTTCCACTTGAAGTAGTGCCTTTATGTTTTTAACAGAAATCTGTTCTTTCAATATACTCCATTAATCACAGAATGATTGACTGTATCTGTGTGGCTGACCCTGAAGGTTGCCTTTATTGAAATTGAGTGCGCTTGTTCCTATCCTATGGGTGGGGATTGTATCCGTGTGGGGATGAAACAGGTGTGGGGGTTTTGTTCTAATCCCTTCAACTCAAAGAACAACTTCATGGCTGAGGTCAGGCTGAGAATAGATCCCTCCCCACTGAGCAGAACCCCAGCGGCCAGGACACTGTCTGTCTGGTATGATTAAAGCCTACCCCTGACAGCAGAAGCCCAGGGTTGTCCTTGGCCCACGTCATGCCGCCCATGGTGTGTGCAGGCTTAATATCACACTTAGTCACCTCAGGAAATCTGAACCGTGGGGACAAGTACCTTTATTTCCCAGAGGGAAAAGCAGATTCTCAAAGAGATGAGCTCAGTTTTCCCAAGGTCATATGGCTAGTGAGTGGGGGAGGGAGATCCCCAGGCTGGCTGACTGAGGAGTCCCTGTGCTCCCAGTGCACATTTCGGTACCTGCAATGACCCCCGTGTTGCCTAGGGGCTTGCTATACAAAGCATGAGCTGCAGACCAGCAGCCCTGGCATCTCCCCCAATCCTCAGACACCACCGCCCAAGAGGAATCAGAATCTTCACTGATACTGAGAACCCCAGGTGATTTGTATGCACATGGAAGTTTGGGAAGCACAGAGATAGGGCATGACATGCAGTGACGAAATAAAGTCATAAAGAGTATGAAAGAACTTTTTAAAAGATGTAGGATAGGTGAGGACATTCTGGTGCCAGTCAAGTAGGAGATCCCCAGAGAGAATGGATGGAAGGCAACGTGGCAAGGAGAGCAGAGCAGAATTTCTCTGCAGTAAACCTCTGACTGAATGGGTTCACTGAGTGCTAAATATTAGGACAAAGGAAAAACAAGTGACACTAGATAAATGGAAGACATGTTTCAGAACACTTAGGATAAGGAAAAAGCTGGTAAAACTTCCAGAGAGAAGAAACAGATTTACTGGGGAATGAGAAGCAGGGATAGAAGTTTGCAAGAAGAAAAAGGAATCATAAAAAAAGTCTGAGGGAAAATGAATTTGAAGCTAGCACTTCCTACCTAGTGAATGGATCATTCAAAGACAAGAACAGAAGAAACATATTTTCAAACATAAAAGTTGATTCAGTTAGGATTCTTAGTGGCAGATCACAGAATTGTCCCTCTCGAGGTTAAGCAGAAAGGGACTTACTAAAGGCTTTTAGGTAGCTCACAGAACCAGGCCAGCAGGCCTCACAGCCTGGAAGGAAGCAGCCAGAGGCAGGAGCATGGACTCAGACCTTGGGGTGGAGCTGTGGAGAGGACCCTGGACACACCATTCAAAGTCATCCCTCACTCCTCCCACCCCATTGTCCTTTGGAAGCGGACTCCCACTCTGCTTTTAGTTTTATCTCTCAGCCCTGAGGCCTGGGAGACCAAAGATGTCCTCCATTCAGTGAGACCAGCCCTAGTGAACCAGAGTCCTCCTAATAGGTGTGAGGTGGTATCTCATTGCGGTCTTCATGTGCACTTCCTTGCATTTTCCTAATAATTAGTAATGTTGAGAATCTAACACACAAATTTTTAAGGCTCTCGATTATATGCCAATCATTCTTCACAAATGTTTTACCAACAAAAGCTCTTAACAATAGTGGCTTATTTGCCCTCTCCAATACCCACAGGTAATATTTACCATATAACTTTGAAACAATACTAATCACATACAAGGAAAATGTTGCTGTAAGCTCCTTTGATTGCAATGTAAGGTGCTACATTTCTTCAGAATTATACATGGATTTAGCAAGCTTGGCACTAAAAAGATACACTTACTGAACGGAAAGTTACATTTTTAACAGACAATTGACTTTTAGAAAGATTACATGAGATTAAACACCGGATTTGATTCTGTTATATCTGCATCTTCTCTGCCTCTTCTAACTCCTGCTAACACTAATTCCCAAGGATACCATGTGGTCTCCCATCTCCCTCCAGACTCCTTGAAGATATTTAAGTTTACTTATTCAATCCCTACTTCATTTGACTTCCCTTCTGTTGACATAGTCCATAAATAGTAGTTATCCTTTTATAAGGAAGAAAGGAAAGGAGAGCAGGAAAAAGCATATTTTTCTTAAGTGAGGAAGCTCCCGTTTCTTGAATGATGGCCAAAGAATCCACTGACATGTTGTACTGCACCCTTTCATTACAGTTAACACTTCCCTTTCTCTACCCTATTAACTTTAAGGTGGTGAATCTAGTAAATCTTCTATTGATGATGTCCCTTTCTTTAGGAGGCAGATGCAGCTGAGTAGCCTTCTAATCATGTCCTGCCCCTTGAATCTCAGATTTTAGTGACTCTTTTGCTAAAACTATGATTTGTTGATAATACCATTGATAAACAGAAGAGGAAAACTTCCAGATTTCTACCTTATCTGACAAAATGGCCTGACCAGTGTGGAAATTGCTTGGAGATTTCCTTCTCATGGAGCACTGTACCCTACTTTGGCTTCTTTTGCTTTTCTAATCAAAACAAGGAAGAGCCATTCAGTTTCTTTCTTTCTCAGGAATATAAAATAAAGAAAATACACATGTTCTCCTGAAATGAATAGGGAGCCATAAAACGGTATAGCGTGCAGGTATACATAAAAACATAAAAAAATAGAACACCAAACAAAATCTTTTGGGGGTGCATTTAGAGAATAATCACCATCCACCTTTACACAAGTAAGAAAAAAAAATATGGAAACCTCATAAGTGAAATCATGCAGTATTTGTCTTTCTGTGATTAGCTTATTTCACTTGGCATATTGTCTTCAAGGTTCATCCATGTTTTCACATATTGCAGAATTCCCTTTTCTAAAGGTTGAATAATATTCTGTTGTGTGTTTATATCACCTTTTCTTTATCTAGTCATCTGTCTATGGACATTTAGTTGTTTCCACATTTGGCAACAGTGAAAAGTGCTACAAATGGTCAACAGATATATAT
Source organism: Ursus maritimus (assembly GCF_017311325.1). Classification (NCBI taxonomy): domain Eukaryota; kingdom Metazoa; phylum Chordata; class Mammalia; order Carnivora; family Ursidae; genus Ursus; species Ursus maritimus. The sequence goes on along the minus strand of NW_024425563.1, from coordinate 61,751,488 downwards.
GAAAAAATGTTCAACATTATTAATCATTAGGAAATACAAACCAAAACTACAATGAGATATCACTTCATACCTGTCAGGATAAAAAAAAGAAAAAAGAAAAAAAGACAGCAAGTGTCAGTGTGGATGTGGAAACTGAAACCCCTGCACACTGTTGGTAGGAATGCAAATGGTGCAGCATCTATGGAAAATAGTATGGAGGTTCCTCAAAAAATTAAAAATAGAAGTACCAAGATCTTTAATTCACTTCTGCATATTTATCCAAAAGAACTGCAATCACAGTCAGTTAAGCAACTTAGTTTTAGCTCAGGTTGTGATCTCAGGGTCATGAGATCAAGCCCTGCAACAGGCTCTGCACTTGGGGGGAGTCTGCTTGAGAGTCTCTCTCCCTCTCCCTCTGCCCCTCCCCTGCTTGTGTCTCTCTCCCAAATAAATAAGTAAATAAATCTTAAAAAAAAAAAAAAAAGATTTGCAATCAAGATTTCAAAGGGATAACAGCCCTGACATGTTCAGAGGTGAGTCTTAAAATGTGAAGAGATAGAATAAGGTCAGGCAGAGACCCAGTTGGAACAAAAGTCCCAGGGACAACAGTTTGTATGTGGGGGGCAATCACAAAGCGTACACTGGTTAAGTGAAGACAGGCAAAGAATAAAGTAAGAAATGGTTAGATCACCTAGAGTGGGCATGGGGGCTTCTGTATTTGTTATGGCTTTTTTAACATACAGGATGGATGTTCACCAAAGTCATGTAAAGAGTATACTGACACACCCCATCCTAGGATCACACATTTGATTGGGTGGACTTTTATTGACAAATTTGGGGAGGATAAAACTAGAGGGAGTATCCAGCAAGGAGTCCATGGCAATGGTCTAGGAGGGAGAATGTGAAGACATGAAATAAGAGAGCAAGGAAGGGTAGAAAGAAGAAAGAACTGATAAATTTTTAGGTAGATTGAGTATGAGGAAGAAGACAGAAGAGAGGGAGGAATCACTATGGTTATCTGAGTTTTTCATTTAGGAGACTGTGTACTTGGGGATGCCCAAAACTTGGTGATAATTCAAGAGGATGACCTCACTCAGGTTTGCAGATGACAAGCTCCATTTTGATGCCCAGTTTGAAGACTCCTTGAAGCTATGGAAAAACAACTCTTGGTCAGTGCTTCTTAGACTGTGACAAAAGGCCTATTTTGTTTTCTTTTTAAATTTCCAGTCCATCATGGACTAAGAAAAATAACTAGGAAAAGTGGAAAAATGAATAACTAGGAAAGTAAAAAAAGTACAAAATAAAAGCCCTAATAAAAACATAAAATGACTGTCAAATCACTATCAAAGTTTCTAACTCCTTACTCTTGATTTGTGACTTTGTTATGGACCTGTAACAGTTTGTTTTCAACAGGACTGGCATGCTTTGCCCAGCTTTAATGAGGTCTAATTGGTATACAAAACACTGCACAGAATTAATATATGTAATTAATGTATGAAATTTGATGACTTTGAAAATATGTCTATACTCATGTTACCATAATATGAATGGTAATTTTTAAGGATAACATGTGTAAGGACCTAGGTAAAGTAGGTTTCTAAAAACCAGAAATTATGGTTAAAAATGGTGTTAACAAAAGTTCTGGTTTGTATAGTTTATGGCTGTTATCATCCTAATTTATAGTTTCCCTTCTCATTCTTGAAAATTTCCTCATTTGGGGTGAAAGATCTGTACTCTGAAAACTATAAAACAGTGATGAAAGAAATTGAAGAGAGACAAAGAAATGGAAAGACATTCCTGCTCATGGATTGAAAGAACAAACACTGTTAAAATATCTATACCACCCAAAGCAATCTACACATTTAATGCATCCCTATCAAAATATCACCAACATTTTTCACAGAGCTAGAACAAACAATCCTAAAATTTGTATGGAACCATGGAAGACCCCAAATAGCAAAAGCAATCTTGAAAAAGAAAAGCAAAGCTGGAGGCATCACAATTCCAGACTGCAAGTTATATTACAAAGCTGTAGTGATCAACACAGTATGGTAGTGGCACAAAGATAGACACATAAATCAATGGAACAGAATGGAAAACCCAGAATGGAACTCACAATTATATGGTTAATTAATCTTCGACAAAGCAGGAAAGAACATTCAATGAGAAAAAGTCTCTTCAACAAATGGAGTTGGGAAAACTGGACAGCAACATGCAAAAGAATGAAACTGGACCACTTTCTTACACCATGCAAGGAAAACAAATTCAAAATGGATTAAAGACCTAAATGTGAGACCTGAAACCATAAAAATCCTACAGGCAGTAACTTCCTTGACATCAGCCACAGCAACTTCTTTCTAGATAGGTCTCCTGAGGCAAGGGAAACAGATGCAAAAATAAACTATTGGAACTACAATAAAATAAAATAAAATAAAACTTCTGCACAGCGAAGGAAATAATCAACTAAAAGTCAACCTATGGAATGGGAGAAAATAATTTGCAAACGACATATCCAATGAAGGGTTAGTACCCAAATATACAAAGAACTTATACAACTCAACACCCAAAAAACCCCCAAATAATCCAATTAAAGAAGTGGGCAGAAGACATGAAAAGATATTTCTCCAAAGACATACAGATGGCCACAGATACATGAAAAGAAGCTCAACATCACTTATCAGGGAAATGCAAATCAAAACTACAATGAGACATCACCTCATACTTGTCAGAATGGCTAAAATCAACAACACAAGAAACAACAGGTGCTGGTGAGGATGTGGAGAAAGGGGAATCTTCTTGCCTTTTTGGTGGGAATACAAACTGGTGCAGCCACTCTGAAAAATAGTATGGAGATTCCTCAAAAAGTTAAAAAATAGAACTCTCCTATGATCCAGTCGCACTACTAGGTATTTACCCAAAGGAAACAAAAATACTAATAAAGTGATACATGCATGCCAATGCTTATAGCAGCATTATCTACAATAGCCAAATTATGGAAACAGTCCAATGTTCATCAATTGATGAATGGATGAAGAAGTGATATACACACACACACACCATACACAAACAATGGAATATTATTCACCCATCAACGAATGAAATCTTGCCATTTGCAATGACAATGGATGGAATATTATGCTAAGTGAAATAAGTAAGAGAAAGACAAAGACATATGATTTCACTCATGTGGAATTTAAGAAACAAAACAAATGGACAAGAAGAAGAGAAAGGGGAAAACCAAGAAACAGACTCTTGATTATACAGAAAAACTGACAATTACAGAAGAGAGGTGCGGGGGAAATTGGATGGGTTAAACAGGTGACAAGGATTAAGACATGCACTTGTGATAAGCACCTGGTGATGTAGGGCAGTGTTGGATCACTATATTGTACACCTGAAACTAATACTACACTGTATTTTAACTAATTGGAATTTAATTAAAACTTTAAATAAAAAGAGGGGCACCTGGGAGGCTCAGCTGGTTAAGCATCTGACTTCAGCTCAGGTCATGATCTCAGGGTCTTGGGATTGAGCCCTGCTTTGGGCTCCCTGCTCAGCAAGGAGTCTGCTTGTCCCTCTCCCTTTCTCTCTGCCCCTCCCCCTGCTAGTGTGTAGTCTTTCTCTCCCCCTCTCTCTCTCTCAAATAAATAAATAAAATCTTTTTAAAAAAACTTAAAAAAAAGAAAATTTCTTCATTTGGATAATAAATAACTAAAAGAGCAAATTAGGATCACATGTAGATGCTCTGACACTTCCTCCTCTAGGATTTCTTCATGTACTGATGGCAGACCAGTCTGGAGGCATCACGGAGCTGTGAATATCTGATTTACTTTGGATTTGGTAGATCAGGTTTGTGGGAGAATTGATAGGCAGGACCGGGCAGATGCTCTTGAGCTCATGCATGGGCTCAAAGACTTCCTTTTAATATACACAACCTTTTCCTTCCCATAGGCTCTCACTTATTGTTCTCCTCAGAAACTATACCTTAACTACAGGTCCCCTGCTGGCAAAGACATCTTTGGCTTTCTGAATCACATCTGTGTCATTTTGTTGATGTAATTCATTCTGCTTTTATCATAGAGCAGCATCTCTTACGACATATTGTCTATCCTAAAGTTCTCCCTGATTTTAAAATGGAAAAATTTCCTCCTAATAGTACTACTTAGCCCTTCATCATGTGTTACATGTGTCCTACAATTTTTATCTCTTTCTACATGGAGCTAACATCTAAGTTCTCCACCTTCTTCTCCCGATAGGTACTACCCATTAAAACCAACACAACACATGCTGAGGCCACTGTAAACTCAACTCAAATACTGACAGCCCATTCCACGGATTGTCAGTTACTGTTGTTCACAGTTGATGTCATTTACATTTTTTACAGACTTAACAGTTTCCTGCAAGGTGTCTCTCTGAGAAATTAAGAAAAAAGTGGAAACAATATTTGAGATCGTGAGTGTTGGAGGATCATTAGAAGGGGCCAGAGAGTCTAAGCTTATCCGATATAACAGTACGAACAAGCCAAACACCAAATTCAAAAACTGGCATGTAAGTATTGGGGTGTTTAGAAGAAAGAGGCCAAGAAAGCAAATCTAGAAGAAAACTTTGTTTATGAAAGACAAGGTAGACCCAGGTGAGCCACGACAGCTAGGGAAAGCTGAGTTTATCAACATTGACGGTGGCTACAGGAAGACAGTCTATAGATTTAAAAAAAGAAAAATGACTGTTGCAGCTGTTTTATGTGATTTGCACAGTTGCTTATAGTACTGGTTTATTTTACCTAATAGTTCAGTTTTACGAAATATCATTAAAATGAAGATGTTTGAGCTAAAAAAAGATTTCACTGTGCAACACATCTATGGGGTGTCAAGACACAATTATTTGTAGTGAGATATATTTAAGTGTATTACTGGAAACAATATCATTATTGGATTATTGGCTGCTATATGGGGATATTCAGAATGAGTTGAAGCTGTTGGCAGTGTTTAATGAGATTTCCTACTTTTCCTATTTTAATAATACCAGTAGGGCTTGTTTCTTATCTCAGGGGCTGGCAGCAAATTGTCACTAGAGAAGAAGACTGCCACAAGGCTGCCCAGGTCCTAGTGCTGCTGCAAATGGTCTGAAGCATTTTAGGACCATCTCTTTATTCAGACCAAATCCTCTTTATTATGTCGTGTGCTCTGTCATAAATGACAACACTGAATTTCTTTTTGTTTGCTGACAACATGCCAGCTAAACACTGTACAGTGTTCCAGGGAAAACAAAGGTTTGTCTTGTTGCTAACTACCTCTTCTGTATCTCAAAAATATATATAGATATATAGTCTAGAATTAGAGAATTAAACAATGAAAAAAAATCCACAACAAAACCCTGATTACTATTTGGGCACCAATTGGGTTTCACACATTGAACTATCCTAGAAGGTAATGAACTAAGGTTTTTTTTTTGTTTTTTTTTTTTTTTTTGGTTTTTTTGTTTTTTTTCTCCCTGAGATTTTATTTATTTTGGTGGGGGAGGAGGAAGAGAGAGCGCACAGGAGCTGGGGGAAGGGCACTGAGTGCAGAGCCTGACTTAGGGCTAGATCCCAGGACCCCGAGATCATGACCGGAGCCAAAACCACGAGTGGGACACTTATCAGAATGAGGCACCCAGGCACCCCAGTAATGAACTAAGTTTATTAAACATTTTCATTATTCCTTAATGATGTCCAGACTGTGTATGTGCAGGCAGGTATAGGCTCCCAGCTATTAACTACATTAAGCAGGAGGAAAAGAAAATGGTATGAGGTGTTTTTTGGACATACAGGATTTTAACATCTCAGGAACTGATATGCAAGCCTGATGAATATAAAGCAATGCTCTGAGTAAAATGCGTAATTATTGCAAAAAAAAAATCTGGGAACCCTATCATTTGCTGTGGTTAGCACCATAAAGTCTATTACCCTATCTTTTGTTTTCCATAGTTTGTATCACAGATTGTAAAGTAACTACATGCTATATTCTTCCACTAAATAAACATAACCATTAATAGAGGCAGTTAACATGCCTCTAAGTGTCTCCATCTCTTACACAGTTCTTCCTCATTAAGTGTTTTGATGATGATGTTACTGAGTATATCCTTTTGTTGAGTTTAAATGGGAATCTGACAGTTTTCTTTCAGCAGTCCTTAGAGCCCTAGGGATTTGATTTTTTTTCTACTACGTTGAAGTTGAGTTTTTAGTTTTAAATTCTGTGATGTGCATGTCAAATTCTTCCCATCTCTGCCCCTTGTGAATTTTGCAGTTGGTGTAAAATGAGAAAGCTGAGGTAAATACTACCAGTAGAATGGTAGTGTTAAATAATTTTTTTGCTACATTGTAAACCTCTCTTAAAGTCTTCTCTGTGCTCACGTGAGAACAATGCACCTGCAGTGCTCCTGGGTTTTTCTACCCTGGCCATGGCCACAGCTTCTTCCCTGGTTTTTCGCCCTCAGTTTCACTCTTCTGTATTCAATTTTCTTATCAAATGCCACTTCTTCAGAGAAGAATGCTCTGGTCTCTCCATAGAAAACAACACCCCAGCATTCTCTTTCTTATTACCTTACTTTATTTCCCCCTTGAAACATTTATCTGTCATTACTTGAAAATACGTTCCCTTTTACATTGTAAATTCCACTGGTTCATGGATTTCTTCCCTGTACCTGTAGCACCTAGGAAAGTCCCTTGCCTACAGTAGATACTTAGTATAACATTCCTAATAAAGGAATACATTTTGTAATTGAAAGAGGACTTCAATTACCTCCTTTGGGCCTCCGTCTGCACTTTCTTTCTTTTTCTTTTTTCCTTTCTTGTTTTAGATTTTATTTACTTGAGAGAGAGAGAGAGAGCAGAGCCAGACAGTGAGGCAGGAGTGGGGGCGGCGGTGGGGAGGGGAGGGTCAAAGAAAGACTGAGAGGCAGGCCCCCACTGAGCAGGGATCAATCCCAGCATCAACTGGAGCAGAAGACAGGCGATAAACCGACTGAGCCACCCAGACCACCACCCTCCCCCCCTGCTCCCTGTACTTTCTGATTAAGTTCTTTTCAGTTTACATTTTAACTCAGACAAAAGACCCTGCAGGCAAAGCATCCCTTTTCGGAATTCGAAACTTCTCCCTCAAGCAATAGCGACTGGCCTGATCCAGCAAGACCCCAAGTGATTGACCCTAAAACAATGACCAGCCTGACTTTTAGTGCCCACCTGCTCATACCCACTGACCTTTGTCCCACGTTTTCCTTATATACACCTAAAAGTATTTTCAGCAGTTTGGAGGCCGTTTTTTGAGATGTTAGTCCGCTGTCTTCCCGACATTGGCCTCGCGGAAATAAATTCCCTTCTTGTTTCACCACCACTTGTCTCTGCGTTTGGGTTTTGTCGAGGCCAGTTTGGGACCCTCAGATTGAGGTACTCTTGCGCCCCACTTACAGTAAGTCTTAATGGCTTAACATATTTGTATTGTGGGGATAATTTTAAAATACACTCTGCACACACATTAGGTCACGCACACCACAAAAACTAGTTTCTGCTCAAGATGGCGATGTAAGAGGTGAACTCACCTCCTCGCACAGATATACCAAATCTACGCTACATTTGGAACAACTACTCCGGAAAACAACAACAAAACGCTAAGGACCACTAAGCGCCGGGCAAACGGAGGCCCACACTGACCTAGATAGGAGACGCAGGGAAACAGTCTGGCAGGAAATCCCACCCCTGGCGCAGTGACAGCCGGGAGGGAACGCGAAACCCAGAGCTTCTCCCAGAGGAGCCAAGGGTTCAAACCCCACATGGGGCGCCGCCACCTTTGAGACCTGAACCTGGGAGAGGAACCTTGAAAACCACCTAGCTTTGAAAACCAATGGGGTTCATGTCCACAGATCCACAAGACTACAGAGATCTGAGAAATAACTCTTACAGGGCTCATAGCGTCGGACTCACCCTTTGCAGGTCCCAGCGCGGACGCAGCGTGCGAGAAGCCCGTTTTCCTATCTTGGAATGTTGGTCTGAGGGGCAGGCAGCTCCTTTAACACACACTAGGGGTGGTGTCTGCTGGGACGGAGACAGGTAAGCTCCACCTCTGTGCCCTCCTCACGGCTTGCTGCAGCTGCGGGACGCCATCTTTTTTCTTTTTTTTTTTTTAACTCGTTTTGTTTTGTTTTTTCTTTCTTTCTTCCCCTTTTTTTCTTTCTTTTTTCTTTCCTGGCAGATACCATCTCTATGCCCTCTCTCTGTCTTGCTTTAGCTGGCAGATGCCATTTTTTTTCTTTTTTGAACGCTAGTTTTTATTCTTTTTTTCTCTCTAAGATGTTTGTTACGCGGCAGGCGCTATCTCCCTGCTCTCCCTCTGCCTTACTACCCCGGTGGGTGCGGTCTTTGCGCACTCCCTCCGCTCTTCCTCAGAGCGCCAGTACTATGAGGTGTCTGGATGCCACAGTTTTTGTGGCTTCTGCTAGGGGCGACCTCTACATTGCCTGGTTCTAGTGGTCTGTGGGGCTTATGCTCCTGCGTCCTCCAGAGAGAAACAGAGAAAGAGTTCTTAAATGGCTACCATCTCCAGGGCACAGCAACAGGCATCAGACCCAGTAGGTCTGTCTTCCTGTGAAAGAGGCCTATTAGCTCTTCCTCATAGCTGCGGCTTGAGGGGCGGGCTTCTCATTAAACACACGTGTAAGGGCCACCTGCAATCCTTTCCAGAGACCTTCGAGGGTGGGCGCTATCTTCATGCTGTCTTGCTGCTGCACTCCAGCCTGCCTGTATTTCCCAGAGGGGAGCTTGTATGCACGTCTGGTGCCCTGGTCTTGGTTGCTGCTACCCCTTGATAACCTGGGTCTGGTGGCCAGGGGAGCTTGCATTCCTAGATCCCACAGGACTGTAGCAATCACAGAGGTGATTCTTGCCATTCCCAGCACACTGCACGGACAGCCGACTGAGACTTAGTCTCAGTCTTTCTGTGATGGAGGCCTGTTAGTTGTCCTGGAGCTTTTGCCAAATAGCCTTGGCAGATCTAGGGGACTGTGGATGTGCTCTCAGGGAATGTAGGCCGATGCATGACAGCTTTGTGTTTTCTCTCTAGCTCACTATAGCTCAGTGGTATCTCCCAGACAGGAGCTTATAATTCACATGGTGTTCTGCTAGGTATATGGCACCTTCATCTTACGTTGTTCACCAGCCTCTTTGTCATTAATGAGTGGAGTGATCGTATCTGCTTTTATTTGTACAATTTAAATCTTCTTATGATTTAAGATACTTACTGAAATAATTTTGTAGAGCTATTGCCAATTTGCTGAATCCCTATGTAGGGGAGGAAAAGTTTTCTTTTTCCTCTACCCATTTGAGGTTCTCCACCTGGAGCCCTGCAAAATTGGACTGACAAAAGACAGATTAACAAGAGAAAAACAAATAGAAGCTTATTAACCTGTGCATTAGCACATATACATGAGAGTACTCAATGATAAATAACTCAAAGGGGTGGTTAAAACTTGGGCTTATGCAGTATCTTAATAATAGAACAATAAATTTTCAGAGAAGTGGCAGGACAAAGGAAAGAGACTTTGAGTTTCTAGGATGGCAGATTGTGGGAAGGTAAATGTATGGGGGAACTAATGGGAAATAAAGTCGAGTAAGTAAAGTTTGATATGTAGATTCCTCTAGTGCATTTCTGGGCTGATAAGGGTCTAGAGTTGTCACTGGTGATTATATTGTGTCCTTCCTGGTAGAAAGGGGAGGGGGATCAACTTTACAAATTTATGTCCTATTTTTAGGCAAATGGGTAAGGGCCAAGAGCTTTTTGCGTATATATTCCTTCTCAGTTGCATTCAGGCTAAAATTTTCTTTATGCTAATGTGGCATATTTTGCTACCCTTCACCTGTTAACTCACTGTTTTTATGAAACTACATAGCCCTTTGTCATAAGGTGACCACTTCCTCATTTTTAACATAAAATTTTCCATTTATATATCTCTTTATATTTCATGATTAGAACTATTAAATTGCCCACAAAATCATTTTAAATTATGATCTAGTGTATTTAGTATCCTTTACTGATAATCAAAAAATAATACTTTGGTGAAGGACTATGTCAAGTTTCAGGAAAAATGATTCTCTTTGTTAGTCATATAGACTTACCCTTTATCTTCTAGTTACAATTTATTGCAGTTTTTAACTTCCAGCTGACCTTAGAATTCCTGGCCACCTTTTTCTTTTTCTTTAAAAGGAAGCCTATCCTAATAGGATGTTTCTGTAACTTGAATCTGAGTGTGAAAATTAGAACAATATAAACATAAGCACTTTCCATTAGGAATTTCACTCAAAAGTATTTTTCATCTAATAAAAGCTAGTGAAGAGATAGATACCCCAAGGAAGAAAGCAAATAACTCTTAATACTTTTTTATTTCAACGAATGATTTCATTATTTATTTAATTATAT
>NW_024425563.1:61703564-61738564 GCF_017311325.1 Ursus maritimus | reverse complement strand
ATCACCCTAAATAAACAAACAAATAAGCAAATAAATATCAGATTTTTACTATTTGTTTTAGAGTTGTGATCTATTTGTTTTAGAGTTGTGATCAAATGTCTGTAGTTTTAGGGAGGCTGAGTGACTCAGTCAGTTGAGCATCCAGCTCTGATTTCTGCTCAGGTCATGATCTCATCGAGCCCCTTGTAGGGCTCTGCGCAGGGCATGGAGCCTGCTTAAGATTCTCCTCTGTCTCCCTCTGTCTCTCCCCTGCATGCTTGCTTGCTCTCTCTCTCTCTCTCAAAAACGAAAACTAATGTCTAGTTTTAGGGAAATAACGTAAAAAGACTGAGATTCAGAGATCACTGTTTCAATTATACAGAAGCTGTATGACATACATTTAGGAGTATACACAAATGTTGTTAGGCTACATGGTAATTAGACATAAATCTAAAGTAGTTCACATAAATAATTTTAGTGGTTCTTTTACTTAAAAAATCAAGACTTTCAGCCTATGAAGTAAATTTTCCAGTATGTGTTTTTTAGGTTATCAGTGTTGATGGTTTCTTTGCCTATCACAGTACTAGTTAACAATCTCTTACCAACTAGAACACTTAGACATTGCAGAGTACTGGAGTTCAGATTCCAAGAGTAAGAATTTCTCTTCCCTAAGACCTTCCTTTGATGTTTTCTGTGATCTACCACTAAACATTCCAAACCTGCCACCTTTTTGCTTCCCTAACTCCTAGGTTTCAAAATTTCTGAAGTGATATATGCATAGTCTTTGCATCAGCATCAGCATCACCTGAGGTATTTTATAAAAACATACATACTTGGGTCTCTCTCTTGAACTACGAAATAGAATCTTTGTTGCATGACGGAGTTACTTAAACTAACTTTCATGTTTCTGATGCAGACTAGATGTTCCCAGATCAGCTGTGTTGCATTGGAGGTCTTGAAATTGCAGACAAATTATATCATGCACTTGAGGTTTTTGTGTGATCAAGATACTGTGGGAAGAGAGAGAATATGCAGACCAATGAGGAAAATGGATAAATTTCAGCAAAGAGCCTTCTCTAAATCTCACTTTCTCAAATTTATAATGAAGAAATCTGAAGGATGTTTGAGTGTTATATGTGTAGTATACATAAAGCACGGTGTATTTATTACCCATCCTAAGTGCTAATTAGTTGTTCTTTTGTGATATTCATTCATTCATTCAACTAAATTTTTTTTAAGTAATCTCAATGCCCAACATAGGGCTTGAACTCATGACCCTGAGATCAGGGGTCACATAGTCTACCAACTCAGCTAAACAGGCACCCCATTCAACTAATTTTTAAGTTCCTGTAATAGCCAAGCCCTATGCTAAGCACGAAGACTACAGAGATGAGCTAAAGCAAACATATCCTCCGCTCACAGGGCATAGAGGGCATTGGTAATGTAAATACAAAATGTAAATACAAAAATGAATATAAAATAGCAACTGAGACAAACACTAGAAAGGGGAGAGAGATGGTGTTAAGGGAATATATGTAAGAGGGAATTTAACCTAAGTAGAGAAAGGAAACAATGTGTTTCCCAGAAAAATCCAAGGGAAAAGTAGAAGCCTTGGAGAATTGGAGTATTTTAGGCAAAAAGATCAGTGTGTGCTTTACAACCCTGCCTGTGGTTACTATAAATGCCTATGCTTAGTGATTTTGCTTCATAAATCTTTAGACTTATCACCCTATATAGATGAGAAAACTGAGACTTAGGAAAGTTGAAGTGGGCAAAGTCACATGTGTTTAAGCAGATAGTGGGTTTATAATTAGAAATCTGTTTGGTTCTGTTTGGAGCTTATGATCTTTCTTTCTCATGTAGACATGAGTGTATTTCAAAGGGCAAATGACACGAACATCTTCTTAAACTTTGATTACAGGAGGTGTTAGAAATGTAGCATTAAATCTATACAGTTGAGAGTAAGGAGCAAAAAGGAAAGAAAATATAAATATACTTTCTGAATTACAATTTTTCTCTGGGTTGAGAACAATTGGTATGAATCCCATTGTGGTAGAAATTGCAAAGTGGAAGCATCTGAAATTGCTATTCTTTCCCAAAAGAGGAAATCAAAAGCAACCCTGTATCTCTGAAGAAATTCTAGATGTTAGTGCCACTACTCACTACTAAAGGCTTGAATGATGAAGATTGATGATTCTTATCACATCCCCAGTTAGATTAATGCAGAAGACAGATGTAATCGTGGAGAATGATGGTAGATTATTATAAACTTAATCAGGTAGTGAATTCAATTATAGTTACTTTTCTTGATGAGCTCTCCTCTAAGTTGAGAAAATCATTGCAGCCCATTGAATCTGTTATGTAGCTAATAAACTGGTGAATATTTTGTCTTTATCTGGTAGGTAAAAAATAACAGAATCTGTTTGTTCTTACCTGGCAGGGAAAATAGTACACTCTTAATGTTTTGCCTCAGGGTCCAATCAGTTGTCCAGCTTTATGCTACAGTTTTGTCTAAAGGAAATGTGGCTGTGTCACTGTCCCACTGAATGTCATGTTGGTTCACCACATTTGTCACATCCTGGTGATATGAGGAGAAAGGGAAGTGGAAGAAATCCTAGAAGCCTTGGTAAGACATCTTACCAGAAGAGGAGGATAAAAATCTTGACAGTATAGCATCCTTTCACCTCTTCGAAGACTATCAGGATTTTTTTCTTCAAAGTGAAAAACAAATAGTTATTCAATGAGCCCATTACCACTAAGAAAGAGGTACAAATCTTTGAATTTGTGTGTGTGTGTGTTTGTGTTTATATGCTTAAGAGGTAATGCTTTTTACATCTGCATATGTTTTGTGAACCTGAAGGTTTTCAGAACAAGAGAAGAGCTCTCAAACTGGTCCAGTAGTCATGCCACTCTAATGAAGTAGCAGATACCGTGATGAAAAATTGTCTGTGGCAGATTGGGAAGTTGAGTGAAAACGAGTCAACCTCCAAGACAAGAATCCATAAGAGAAGGAGCAAAATAGTCCCCTTTGTGCAAGTAACTGTAGTCACATTAAGAAGTAGCTCTTATTTGCAACTAACTCAACTCAGTAGACACCATAGGACCAAGGGATGAAGGGCCCTGAGTTGCGCCGTATAAATCGGTACTGTCCTATATGCCTAGCCATTAAGTTGTGGGTGCCGAGCAGCACCCCGTGATCTAATTGATTGTCAAACCAGCATATCCTGAAGGGACAAGAAAGTTGCCTGAGTAGGTAGTTCAATCTTTCAGCATCCTATTCCGCCTTTCTGCTACACCTTTGTGAACCTGCATTCATGGCCACCTGGGGAGTTAATTATGATATTGACGAGAAGATTCAAATCTTAATTACAGACGGTGCTGCATGATATATAGTGTTCCTGGAGGACAGTGGGAAGGAAAATTCTCTAGGTGGGCTTAATCCAAATATATCACATTGTCCTCTTTGTCTGGCAAGAGAAAAGCTTGAGATAACTGTATGACTCGTGTAATACAAAGATTGGCTAAATGATCAGGGTCTTAGAAAAATTCAAGTATTGGTGACAAGAAGGTCTAAGGGAAAGTAAATATTTTTTTCTTTTCTTTTTTTTAAAGATTTTATTTATTTACTTATTTGTCAGAGAGAGATTGAAAGAGAAAGACAGAGCACAAGCAGGGGGAGTGGCAGGCAGAGGGAGAAGCAGGCTTCCCACTGAGCAAGGAGCCCCATGCGGGACTCAATCCCAGGATCCTGGGCTTGTGACCTAAACCAAAGGCAGAAGCTCAACACACTGAGCCACCCAGGCGTCCCTGGATTTTCTAATATGGTCGCAGGTGAGAGAATATTTGGGTCTTATGTGAATTCTCATCAAAAGTAACCTATTGCAAAGGACAGGATGACCATCCTATGGATATCAATCAATCTCATTCCCTTGCCACTCCAGTGCTTCTCTATTGAATTAGTTAATTCAACCAGTATTTACCAAATCCCTATATATTCTGAGCACTGTTTGAGGAAGTGGGATATAATGGTAAGAAAACAAAACAAAAATGCCCTTACTCTTATGGAACTTATAAACTTCGAGTGGGAAGAGAGATATCAAATAAAAATGCACATACTATTTTCTGGGGGGTGGTAAATGCTAAGAAAGAAAAAAAAATGTCAGTAGGTAGACAGTAATGATGTGATATTTTAGATACTGTTTAGGGAATTTTACACTAGTAAGGGGTAAATGTGTTACAGAGAGTTTCAAATAGATAGCAGGAATACGCTTGGTTTGTATTCTGGAAATGGCAAGGAGGCCAGTTTGACAGCAAGCAAGGGGGAAAGTAGGGGAGGCAGAGGCCTAATCATGTAGAGTCTTATAAAGTACAATAAAGACTTTGAAATTTAATTCTGAAATGGGAAGACACTAGAGGATTTCAATTAGAATAGTAACATGATATAACATGTTTTAAAAGGATAATTTGGAATGCTGTGTGGGGACATAGACTGTAGGAGGGGAGGGGGAGAGAAGGAGCCAAATTAGGAAACTATTTAGTGGTTCAGGAAAAGAAATAATGGATTAAACTAGGGAGGTTGTGGGCAAGGTAGTAAGAAGTGGTTGGATTCTGAATATACTTCGGAGGTAGAGGTGATAGAATTTGCTAACAGATTGGATATGGGTTTGAGAAAAAGAGAGGTGTCAAGGATGGTTCCAAAATTTTGGTCTGAACAGCAGAAAGATAAAGGTGGCATTTACTGAGTCAAGGAGGATTTTATGAGGAATATACTATGGGATAGGAAGGAATAATTTTTGTATGTATTATTTTTGAGATTCCTTTTAAATGACTACATGAAGATATTGAGTAGGTCGTTTTATGGTGTGGAATTCAGGGAGGAGGTCTGAACTGATGATATAAATGTGGAAATTCCTAGCTTAGAGAGCAAAGTTAAAGCTAAGAGAGTAGATGATATCACCTCTAAAGGAAGTGTAGTTAGGGAAGCGATGTCTCAGGATAGTGCCCTGGGGATGGGAGATGAGAAGGATCTAACAAAGAGGAGAAGTGAAGTAGAAAGAACATGGAGAGAGTGAGGTTCCAGGGGCCAAAATAACCAATGTTTCAAGAAAAAGAATTGAAGAGTGTTGAAAAGGATGCTGATTAATTACCATTGGATTTGGCCAAATGGAAGCTTTTAGTTCTCTTAAAAAGAGTTATTTAACAGGGCGCCTGGGTGGCTCAGTCGGTTGAGTGTCCAACTCTCGATTTCAAGCCCTACATCAAGCCCTGCAGCTGGCTCTGCGCTCAGCAGGGAGTCTGCTTGAGGTTCTCTCCCTCCCTCCACCCCCCCAATAAATAAATATATATTCTTTTAAAAGCTACTTAAATCCAGTGGTGAGTATGAGTGCCACACTGAGTCAGTTTCAAGAGTGAATTGGAGATGAGAAAGTGAAAATAACTCACATTGAAATCTCCCTTGAAAAGAATAAATAGGTTAATGAAGAAATTGATGATGACGTCAGGGATGGGGACTAAGCATGAGCCCAACAACATGTATTTTTCTTTTCAAATGTGTATTAAAAATTTTAAAAACTTTTTAATAAAAATACTTTCTAGTTTAGGTGTTATGCGTGGCAACAATAAATCAGAAACAATGGAGAACTTGAATTCATTCATTCCCTCCAGAAATATTTATTAAACATTAATTACATTGGTGGCATGGTGCTGGATATTGGCCTGATCTCTGCCCTCAAGAAACTTAAAAGGTACAATGGATAGAATGAAATTGCCTAGGTAGGCCAGGGACATTTCCTTTAATCATATGTTGCTGAAGGATCTAGAAATTAAAATTAGACACTGTAAATTAACTGTAAGTTATTATGTCTCTTTATGTCATACTTAGATTAACAGGTAAATAAAGTCCTCACATATAGTGTAGTGGTGTAGGATGGCAGAGATTAAGAGTGCAGGTTCTAGGTGGAATGTCCAACTTAAAATCTTAGGTCTACTACTTAATAGCTGTGTGGCCTTGGACAAGTTATTTAACGTCTTGGTTCCTCTGTTATCTCAGTTAAATGGTGAAAGTATTAGTATGTACCTTAAAAGGCTGTTCCTTACTCCAGAACAGGAGTAAATGAATAGTACCTATTCAGTGTTAAAGTGGTGCCTTGTACATAATGTATGTGCAGTACATTTTGCTATCATTGTAATTTGAACTTACTGTATTAGCTATTGGGTAGTCCAGTTACTTTATTCTTTGTTGTCATTTTAAGAACTTAAGACCTTTTTAGGTTCTCTCATAGGTAAATATTTGGACAGAACAGAACCAAACTAAAACATATAGTAAAACTCTCTTTGAACTAAATAAACTCACAAAACAGCCCTCCTTACCAAATGCTGCCTCATCTATAGTAATTGCAATACAAACAGACAAATTTCCTATAATAGCATGATTACTTAAGGGTAAAAGTCCCATAGCAGGATGCAGGCTCTTTTCTCTGGCTCTGCCATTGGTAGTGGTGTGAATTTCATCTCTCAATGTCTTCGTTCCACATCTGTAAAATGACAGGTTATTGCAAGATAATCTCCAAAGTCTCTTGAGGCTCTAATATTTTATAAGGTGGTTTAATGAGGGCTGTTAATAACGTTCTGGATTTTCTTCTATCCACTTGAAGTCAGTAACTTGCTTGGCCAATAAAATGTGAGTGGAAGTGATGTGTGTGTTTTCCAGACAGAAGTTTTTATAAACCAATGCACAAATTGCCACAAACTTTCCCCTGTCTTAGAGATGGTGGAAGCAAGTGTTGACGTAGTATTCTGTCAGCTCCAGCTGGTCCCTCCTGGCTGCACAGTGTGGGCCAGAAATAAATCTTTGCTGTTTCAAGCCACTGATATTTCAGGGCTATTTGTTTCATAGTATTAACTAACATGTCCTGACTGGTACATGGAATAACCCAGTGCAGAGGCAGTGTATATAACAGGATGGCCATAAATGTAGTGCATAATAAGTACTTAAAATTCTCTTTTTTATGGTTATCATTATGATTTGTTTTCTAACCCAAAAAATTGATAATGAATATCAAGTGGCTCAAATTTGCTTGTACAGTGCATTATTGAGTAACATTTTCAGCCTAATTTTTGGTTGTATCCCTTTCTCTATGCAAGATTTGTCAGTCTGTTACTATCAGGCCCTGTGTTTGTAGTGCAAAATGTGTGTGAATTGGAATATCTTTTCTCTCAATCTGCTGAAAATTGTTATGACTGGTTCAGTTCAGTTAAAAAGCTATTGAGCCCATGTCATGTGCCAGGTACTGTTTTATGTGACTATTAGAATATCTTCTGGTGTTAAGAAAGTAATTCTCAGGAAGCCTGGCATGAGGTACATTGTTTTGGACTCAGAAAAGTTGTGTGTGAAATGGTTCCCTTTAGCGTGTCACTCTTAGTCATTGAATGTGGCTACACTCTGGAAGCCTGGTGGTCTTGGACTTGAGAGAGAACGTGGGAGCTGGGCTAAGTTGTGGAGGCTTGGCACCTAATGAGGAGCTTAGGGGTGAGAGTCTGATTGACGTTAGGGAGGAAGTGAACAAAGTAAACTTGCTAATGTCCAAGTTTTAGGCCTTGTTGAAGGAGAGAAGAAAAACATGTATAGAATATATGTCTTATAAACCTGTTACTTTTATACTTCAGTTATAGATTTTAAGATAAGGAGCCTGAAGATAATCAGAAAAACATGATAACACAACGCTTTTTTTTCCTGCAATTTTCCATTGCATTTGGAAGTCATCATAGCCCATGTCTAGAAGCTGCTACGTCCTACCAAAGAAAAAAAATGTTTAAATTGAAGTTGATTACACTGACCTAGGAATCTCCTAGTATCTAATTCTTGCATAAAAATGTAAGTAGCAGGATGACTCCTGCTGGCTTATAATATGCTTATTTTTTTCCAAAAAAGCCTACTTATCAGACACAGAGCCTTGATATGGATATTTGAACATTATGAAAATGAATTCATAAGCCAAGTCTGTCTGTCAGATGTTTGTAATTTAAATGTTCTGATGGGTGATGAGACTCAGCATGAGGGCGTCCAAAATTGTCTTGTGAAATTAAAACAAATCAGGGAAAGAGGCTAGAAAAACTTTGACATTTAGCTCGTAATCCATGTGCCTATTTGGAATATAAAGTTTCAGGTCAAGAAAGGTTTTGATTTTCCAGGTGTGGACTTTACTACTTAAAAATCAAGTGCATTCTGTTGGCATTTCTTTGTAATGACAGAGGTTAAACATTTTACCACAGATAGCTTGTGGAATACTAGAGAGGTCAATTTAGTAATAATATGAACGCTTTTACCTGAGCTTCTATGGTGAACAATACTACACATTTATCTTTTTAAATAAACATGGGTAGCTTGAGGCCATTCTAATGTCAGGCTATTTTAAAATGTATACTTAATTTTTTTTTTTTTCAAATGCATGTTGTAGTTTTTGTGTAGCATGATGCTCTGGTGCACGAGGACCTTCTTGAGAGCAGTGTTTTGCTGCAAATCCTGCACAGGGTCATTACACAGGCTTATTGCTAATACCTGAGTGGCCCATAGCTATTTGGAGGTCTACAGCCAGATGATTGTTTTTTTTTTTTTTTTTTTTAAGATTTTATTTATTTATTCAACAGAGATAGAGACAGCCAGCGAGAGAGGGAACACAAGCAGGGGGAGTGGGAGAGGAAGAAGCAGGCTCCTAGCAGAGAAGCCTGATGTGGGGCTCGATCCCATAACGCCGGGATCACGCCCTGAGCCAAAGGCAGACGCTTAACCGCTGTGCCACCCAGGCGCCCCTCACAGCCAGATGATTGTTAACTCTGGCCCACCTTGCTTTAGTTCACAGCTTAGAGAAGCTCTGTGTTGGTGCCCTCCTGATTCCTTCTGTCCAGCTATACTGCCATCATGGCAGTGGCATTCTTAATACTAGCCAATAGACATACAAGAGAAGTAAATAATTTGTTGGAGATGGCAAGGATGGTGATGATGTAGGCTCTTTGAAAATTAGACAGTTCCAACCTGCAGAGCCGATTCAGAAATCAGGTTTGGAGATAGGTTCTTACTGATTCTTTCACTTTGCTTGGATCTTTTTCCAACATTCCGAGTTAAGCCTTACTTTTAACTTTAAGCCAATGCCCAATTTCTCAGGAAGACTTTCTTCCCTATTTAGAGTCTTCCCTAAACATTTCCTATAACGCTTCTCCTTTACATTTTTGTTTTTCCTCTCAAAGTATGCTAAAGTATTATGCAATGAGGTTTTTTGTGTAATTGTCACTATGTGCAGTGCTAGACATTAAATGAAAGGTAATTATAATCTAGTTGGAGGTGTTATATTTACATGTGTGAAACATTTAAATAGCAAGGGAGTAGGCATAACTATGATGGGTCTGAGATTTTACTGTACTGATAAGCTTACAAGTTGGCCTTTCAATTAGTTTCATATGTGCTGGCAGAAGACACAAGATTTAGGTGGGAGAACAAGGACTTCAATACTTAAAGAAGTGTACACTATATGAGCATTAGCATATTTGACTCAGTTCCCCTTGCTTCTAAGTCCTAAAGAAGTAATACCCATGGACCGGATGAATACTTGCACACTCACTGGGTTTTGTTATAGAAGAGTGACTCTATGCTTAGGAAACCTGATTTTTTAATAATAGGCAGTAAGTACTGTCCTTTGCTACAGAGGGAAACACTGCCTCTATCTTCCAAGGCTGTTTGCTGTATAACAATCCTTGAAAAGATAGTCTAGAACAAAGAGCAGTCAGTGTCTCTGCTTATAAGATATGTAGAAATGCAAAAGATCTATGGAGAGTTGACTCTGCATAGTCTGCATATCTCGAGTGAGTCACATAAGCAGTCCTTGCTAGAGAAATTCAGATAAGGGGTCATTCAACTTGATCTTTAGACTCAACTCAAACAGCTTTGGTTAGTTCAGAAAAGTTTTACAGAAAAAGTTAACATTAAAGAAATCTTTGGAAGATGGATAGTATTTGGGGGGATAAAAAAATGGGCAATGCTATTTCTTTTGCGGAATGCAGTACAAGTTGGGAAGTGCTCAAAGCTAATAGGTTATGGGGACACATTGATTCAGCCTTATCAATCCATTCTGATTGGTCAGTGTCCATGCTACACTTACTGTTTGGATTTTTTTTTTTTTTTTTAGCTAGGCTCCACACCCAGTGTGGAGCCCAATGTGGTGCTTGAACTGATGACCCTTAGATCAAGACCTGAGCTGAGAACCAGAGTTGGATGCTTAGCTAACTGAGCCACCCAGGCTTCTCTGATGATTTAGATTTTTTTTTTTTTGTAAAGATTTTATTTATTTATTCGACAGAGATAGGGACAGCCAGTGAGAGAGGGAACACAGCAGGGGGAGTGGGAGAGGAAGAAGCAGGCTCATACCGGAGGAGCCTGATGTGGGGCTCGATCCCATAACGCCGGGATCACGCCCTGAGCCGAAGGCAGACGCTTAACCGCTGTGCCACCCAGGCGCCCCTGATGATTTAGAATTTTAAATAGTAGCAAGCATGGCATTTGTTTGGTTTGGGAGTAGTTTGGTCTCACTACTGCAGTTGGTTATCCTTCAGTAAGGATTGCCAGGTAAAGTCCTCTATTTTTATTTGTTAAATCTGGCAACCCTATCTCCAGTACAGTAAGGCTACGTCTCTGTAGTGCAGGACCTCAAATCCAAACCAGTATTTACTCTTGTATGTAAAGGGGACCCTTTATGGTACTTGGGCAAAGGGTTCCAAAAAAAGAGTTGTGTTTTAGGAGAACAAAAATGGTAGTGGTATACTGGGATAGATGGTAAATCATATTTTCCTGATTACCTAGATAATTCCTGTATCTCTAGTTGGAACAGTGGTGGAGAAAATGTATCCTAGGTTCAGGAAATAAGTGATTTAAAGTTAGGTTTTATGAAGACAGTAGATTCTGTGGATGCAGCATTCATAGCATGTGGGGAAACTATGTCCCAAAGCGTGGTTATGACATGTTTGCACTGTGATTGTTCTAGGAGTATGGTGTGGAACGCGTCACTAGTGATCCAACTGCGTGGTAGAGAAGGACAGAAACAGCTGATGCCCTTTTATTCTCTAGTCTGCTCTGAGTGGAAGGAGCCAGAGGCAGGAAAATCTTTAACCGGCAGGGAAAGATTTGACATCAATGCATTGCCTAATTTCTGTTAGGATATGAGCCATAATAATGGAGTAAAACAGAGTTTTCACACACTAAGATGTAGATTTGGATAAGCTTTCATTTATGTAAAGGTAGTAGGTTTTGGTGCCAAAGGTTTTGTTGAAGAGAACTAGGATGAATAAGATCGTGGGTTGGAAAGAGGGTAGGGAATATATAAATAGTGCATGGGGGGGTTGGCTTGGAAAGGGGAGTGATGAGAAATCAGAATGTCCACGAGAATGAGGTAATTTACAGAGTAGTAGACCAGAAACACTAAGGAGGAAAGTAGGCAGGGATAGTGCCAATATTTTAAAAAGAAAAACAAGTTGGTGAGGTTTCACTAGAATAAAATTGTCTTCTGTGGGATTCAGTGAAGGCCCTGCAGATGAAATTTAGGCCTTTTTTTTGTTACTTTTTGGAGAAAGCATATGATGCTTGTGATAAGTAGAAGATAAAACAAAAATAAGGCAATTTTTTTTTTCTGAAAGGTAAACAGAATAAATCCATTGACACATCAGAGTTGGTTTATTTTCATTTGACATAGAAAGCAGGTGCTCTAAAATATCCTAACAGCTAACATTTGGGGACTTCTAATATAACTTCTGAAAGTTATGAACATAAGGAAAAAGGGATACATAAGAAAAGGGTGTTGTCACAGAAGTTTTGGTTGAAGCCCAGAGAAGATTGATACTATATTTCAGAGTGAGGTACAAAAGCTTGATGCACAAGTTTCAAAGGAGGTTATCTGTTCTAACTTTAAAGCAGGGTTGAATTTTGACCATTATATAGGAATAAATCAATTAATTACTCTACTGTAACTGTGTTGTGAGACTTGACCATAGAACTTTTTATTACCTAAGACGTACCAGAAAACATCAAGGGGCTTGCCTTAATTTTCACCTAGCTACCGGGAATGATCTAGTCCATAGAATGTGCTTTAAGACATAATAAGACGCAGAAATAACTTTCCTTTTTTGTATTTTGCAAGTCATGATTGTGGAATGTAATGATCACACAAAGTTAATACAGCAGTCTGGGGACACCTGGTTGCCTCAGTTTATAGTATATATATATATATAGAGAGAGAGAGAGAGAGAGAGAGTTAAGTTCCTAAAAGTTTGGCGGACAAAATACGTGATAGGAGTAACATTTATAAAGTCAAGCCTTTCTAAAAAAATATGATTTAAGTAGACAAAAAGGAAAGCAGGGTTTCCCAAGCACCATAATTTTCTCCAAACTTATCAGTAGGTGAAGCTTAATTTTATAAAGAAAAAGAATTAATAACATTGGTTATCTTATCTTGTATGACGTATTAGAATTCAATGTTCAAAATATGCTGACTTGAATTCAAGAATGTCTCAATCAAAATAAAAAGTATAAAAAATATCATTGCCCAACACTTACCTCAGGCATATAAGGTATAAAATTAAGGCCAAAACATCCTTTTCTTCTATGTCTGGTATATAACAAGGACTTCTACCAAAAACAAGACATGGAGAATTCTTTAAAATAATTCATCTATAATAGACTAGAAAATGTATTCCAATTATTTATTTTCTTCTTAAAAATGGTCTGTAGTTCTAACTTTTCTAAGATTCAAATGTGTTACTTTTAAAATAAATATTGAAACATTCTAGGTTTCTTCTCTAGCACAAAGAATCAGATGTTTTATGGGGAAGTAGGGATATTGACTGACACAGTAGCTGTGAATTTCTGACAGTGACCAGTCCCAAAGAGGAAGCGACTCTTCACAGGGTCGGTGCTTTTTGTCTGAAGCACCTTGTCTGGCTTATAGAGGAGGGAAGGGCAGGTAAATTTATCTGGTATGGATCCCCTTTCTCCTGTATACTGTGACAGGTAAGACTGTGCTTGAGCCACAGGGAAAGAAGAAAAGAACTAGCAAAGGGACAGCAAGCTGGGGAAATCAGAAAACTAGGCTAAGTCACAGTGGTATGCCCAAACAGGTTGCCAGCAAGCCACCCGCCAAGTAGCACTGCAGGGCCGTAGCAAAATCTTTAGAGTAGAACACCAGCATTGCGCCCGGAACACAGAGACTTTTCAGTTGGAGTCCAAACGCAGAGCATCTGTCACTAAGTCACTTATAATTAATCCTGCCTTTAAATTAGCAGCTGTCTTAGGACATTTTGCTGGTGGGTGGGTTGCGGACGAAGATACATTTAGAATGTAATGGATTTGAGCTTTCAGTTTTAGGGTGTCTACAGTATCCAAGATTGGGCTCTTCTGAGGGCTGTTCATGTTTGTAACAGGGGTAGTGACCCGTTTTTGACATCTCTAATATTTTCTTGGCAAAGACTAGGGAGACAGCTATTTTAGTTCAGGATTTAGCCAATCAAGTTCTTTGAATTCCCCTTTCATTTTTCTCCTACAGCTTGTATTCACTTAATTTGAAGAAAATCTGATTTGGTTTTCAAAAATCATTGCTTAGCCATTCTGCCAAATTCCTGAAGTAATGGATACTAATTTTTCTTTGCCCCATATCACCTTTTGAGAGATAGCAGGACATTTCTTAATTCAGGTGTCTTCAGTTGCAGAATCTAGTGGTCATGGTGAGAGCAGACCACTTTTTTCAAGTCTTCAGAGTGGAGAGATGATGCTGACCCTCCGCATAGCCTTGCTTCTGACTGTCTCCGCTCCTCCCTGATACAGATGTTTTATAATGTTGTGTGTTCAAATATAACTTGCTGGATTAATATTTTGGCTTGAGTTTCATACTTGGGTGTATCCATTTTATTTGCTCTTTAGGACATTATTTGAAGCTTGAGCACAAGTAGTACGTCCTTTATCTGCTAACAATATATAGCTGTTTTGTAAATTTTCCAGAAGGTAATAATCCTAGGAGCTAGCACGTCATGAGCTTTCAGTATATGCTAACACTTTGCTAAACACAGTTGTGGCAGGCAGCCTCCAAGATGACCCCCAATGATCCACCTCCTGGAATTCTTGCTTTGTGTAATCCTTTCCTCTGAATGTGGACTGAGTTAAGTGACTATAACATGATCAATTTTCAGCCACTAAGTTTTGGGGTAATTTGCTACTCAGTAATCAATAACTAATACAACTTTAGATATATTATTTCATCTTCATAACAGTCCAATAAAGTAGGTATTGTCATTACTGTTATGAAAAAAGACTGAGATGTTAAATATCTTGTCCAAAGTCATACAGCCCAGGTGAAATAGGGATTTAAACTCAGATCTGCCTGACTCTAAAGTCTCAGGTAACAGAAATTTTAAACGGTAATACACAAATAAAACTTGGGCTTTTCTCATTAATCAGAAAGTTGATGCCATCGAAATCCTCTCTTTTAGAAATTTAGGTGGACATTACTCTGAACCTTGGTTCTGGTTGTAGCTGTGCATGGATTACAGTGTTCAAATGGGGTTCCATGGCATTGCTTCAATTCCCATGCCCTCTGGTTCTTCTGCCTCCTCCCAAGTCTGCACTCCCTATTTCTGGCAGCCCGTTAGGAAACTTGGCCATTTTCTCTCCCCACTGCTATCCTGCTATCCTCTTGAGAATCAGCCTCACTTTGCTATTGACCATCTGTAGCTCTCAAGAATTCTGGAGAAAAACGTTCTCTTGTTGAGTTATAAATATAACCAAACTCATCTTGATGATGATGTTAGATGAAAATGTTCCCTAGAGGTATTGCTATAATAGTTTTTCTCCTTTTATATATTTTTAAATTCTCCTTCGTTTTGAAAACACTTTCTTTGCAACCTGGGTTGGATTGCATGATTTATATACAAAGTAAAAATAGGCTCTGAGTAGGGTTGAGGGTCATTTTCTTATGCATGTGCTTGTGGTCATTTTTTGTTCCAGGACAGTTTCATAGCTTTGTTTTGAATGACTACGACCTGCCAAAAGTTAATTTCCACTTCAGCGGGATAATACTCTGTTTTTAAATTTTGTTTTGTATTATTTGCAAAAATGAACACATTCTTTCTCATTTTATTCCTGAATAACTCCAGCAACCTTCTAACTATTCCTTCTGCCAACATTCCATTCTCTAGCCCCTCTGTGACTTCCTGAAGCACATTTCCAACACCCGACTTACATCATGGTGTAGCCTGATCATGGCCTCCAGCATATCTTCACAAAATAATATGAGAACTCTTTCTGGGGTTAAATATTGATTGTTTAAATATGCTAGAATGGAATGTTTAGAGTGAGGACTTGGCTCAAGTCGAGCTTTGTCTATTAAATTATCAAATAGGGTTATAATGACTATACTCCTAATCCTGATTTATATTAAATTACATTCAAGTGTGAAAAGGAACAGGAAAAAATGTGATTTCTTTTTTTTAATTAAAGTTTTATTTTTATTTTTATTTTTAGAGAGAGAGAGTGGGGGAAGAGAGAGGGAGAGAGAGAATCCCAAGCAGGCTCTGAGCTGCATGACAGAGCCCAAGGTGGGACTCAATCTCATGACCCTGAGATCACAATCCTGAAATCACTACCTGAGCTGAAACCAAGAGTTGGATCCCTAACTGACTGAGCCACCCAGGTGCCCCCAAAAAGTGTGATTTCTAAATGATAGTAACCTCTGATATAATCAAAGTTATTTAATTGCAATATAAATACTTTTAATTAATATATTGTGTTGCTTAAGGTATATTAGTAGTAGTAGCGGTAACATTAGTGGGGGTGCCTGGCTGGCTCAGTCAGTGGAACGTGTGACTCTTGATCTCAGGGTTGTGAGTTCTAGCCCCATCTTAAAAATAAAATCTTAAACAAAAAAAAGTAACACTGGTCGTGGTGATAGTAGGTATTTGATGGAATACCTGCTGATTTTGACAGGGACCTTTCACATATTGTCCCTATGAAATAGGTACTACTACCATCCTACAATTTATAGTCTTAATTTCACAAATTATCTTATTGCTTTTTTTTCCCCCCAGATCCCAAGTAACTATCAGTGCTGTTTTTATCCGTCCATAAAAGTCTCATATTTCTTGCTCTTCTCTTATAGGCATGTGCAATACAGCAGTTTAGGGAAATGAAATATCTTCTATCATGAAATATTATACTTCTCTAAATCAAGATTTATTATAGCTGTTTGAAGCTTCCACCTGAGGGAATTTTCTGTCATGCAAGTCAAAGGACTTCTATTTGTTCTGCCTAGTTTAGCTTTTCTCTCGACTTTGCTGAATAAAATAAAAAGATGTGACAAAAGGAGACATTAATATCCACAAATCCATCTCTGCAGAAGTGAAAATCTGTAGCTTTTATGATTCCTTTGGCAAGGGGCTCCTTTTAAAAGCGCGTAGCAATTATAAATAATACTAATAGCTGTGGCTCAAGTAATAGTAGTCCATTTATCTTAGAACTTTTTTATGTACTTTTATTTTTCTAAGTGAATCAAGATAGAATAAAGTTCATAGTGTCTCTATTATAGTTGTGATGTAGAGGTGGGTTAGGAAGAGACAAAATATAAGTAATTTTTTTGTCTGTTACAATGTACCATAAAGAATCATCAAGCTTTACTTGTTATAATGCTCTTAAAGTTCTCACATCTCGGTTATTTCCAAACTTGTTTGGTTTAGAATAGTGACCTTGGAGGTGATTTTAGATAACAAACAGCAGATAGATAATCTGTTATAAATGATTACTATTGAGTATGTGATCAAATAAAAGCCAATCCTCCCAGGTGCATCCTCCCCCAAGCAAGTCCCCATATGCTTCTTATAAGATCATGTGGTTGAAATAATTTAGAGAAAACTCAACAATAATCTTAGTTAAAAATATAAAGTGTATTAAAGAATAAACAAATGCACCACTCAGTACACTCTTTGTTCTCTCACTTCCTATGTTTGGGTGCATGGTACAAAAGTCACATGGAATAAGAATGGTTTTGGGGGCTTAGTCGGTTAAGCATCTGCCTTCCGCTCAGGTCATGATCCCAGGGTCCTGGGATCAAGTCATCGGGCTCCCTGCTGAGCGGGGAGTCTGCTTCTCCCTTTGCCCCTCACCCCACTCGTGTTCTCTCTCTCTCTCTCGCTCTCTCTCAAATAAAATAAGTAAAATCTTTTTTAAAAATGGAGTTTTGGAGAACTGCTGATTCCAGTTTTAAAAAAGCCAATATCAAGGTGAACTGTAGCTGTTGTGAGAAATTTTATCATGTCAAATCAAAGGATACATTCCAATGAATGAAAACAGAATAGTGAAACAACTACTAGTTTAGGTGTTTTATATCTGCCAAGGATAAATGCCTTTAGTAGTCTCTTTGCTTCTGCATGTGTGTGCTTATTTGCCCAGTTACTTGTGGTTTTTCTCAAATAATCACTTCATACTATGTTATTTCAACTGGCAGGTCATTCTAATAAGTAATAAGCAATTTCTCAGTGATTTTGACTATTCATTTCACTCTAGTGCACTCGGTAAATTTGGTAAAGTTAGCAAATAAAAAAAATTCACACCCCATAAGCATATCCACAGTCTTGAGTGGCTTAAATGTCTTAATAGAGTCATCAACTCAGAATCGACAGAATTTTGTATCTTATTCTTCCAACTTAGCATCCTCTTGCAATATCCATATTATCTCTGTTTTTGTCCATACTTAAGTGCATCTCCTAAACTTCCAGGCTTGGTACCTTAGCTTCAATTTGGATTCAACTCTTATCCTTATTCCTCACCTAGAGCCTCAGTTTTGTCCATGCTTGTTTTATCGTATGCATCACGTCCCCTTCCTCATTTTTATCTCATTCATTCAAAATCTTATTCAATCAGTATGTTCTCATCATTTTGCATAAAATTGTTTAATATTACCCCATAGCATATAGGATAGTATCCAAAACCTTTAATCTGACATTTAAGATATTTCACAGCATAAACTAAAGTAAAGATGTTCTATCTGATTTCCCTTTCATTTCCTTCACATTCTACTGTAACCAACTTTATCTTTTTGCTGTCTTGGAAAATGCAGTTCTCTCTCCTGCTTCTCTATTTTACTTCTGAGGTTCTCTTTGCTTCCGTCTCCCAATGCCTGTCCCAGTCTGAAGCCTGATAACCTCCTCAGATCATTTCAGTTTATAGCAATCATTCCTGCATTTAAAGTCAGAGAGTCTGTCAATTTCAACTTCACTACTATTCTGTGTTCATCTTTAGGATAGAACCATACATATATTTCTTTATGTCTCTCCTTTGAGCATATTTTAGGACCCTTAGATATTTCCTAATTTTTTTTAAGTGTCCAAATGAAGCTACTTAGATGAATTCAATAGTGAATTTTATTACCAAAAGACAGGCTATGACACCTTTTCTACGTTTCTCGAGTCCCAGGCCCCTACTAATACAGAAGTGTATCAGTTAGGCTCTGAAATATGTGGATTATGGCACTCAGAAGTTGTGAAGATTTTTGTTAATGGAACATTTCAATAGAGCCCTTGGTTTACAGGCCCATTATTGTTTCTATGGCCACCACAGAATGAACAGCAAGTTTAGTTTGTTAAGGATGAATGTATATGTGGGACAGATTAGTGTACAACTAACAGAAGTTCAGAGGCTAAAAAGAACCAGATTTTGAGAAAAAAAACTGTCATATAGTCTAAATTAATGAACTAATTTTGGTATTTATTTTGAAGGTAAAAGTAGTGGTATCAGATTTTTTCCTGAACTTTCTGTATAGTTTCAAATGCTCCAGATATTCTGATACCTACTAATAAAAAAATAGTCTTTCCAGATGTCCCCATAATCTGTCAAAATGTCTCAGAAAATTTCAATTTTCCATAACTTAAAAATACATTTCCTAAATAATTTTTCACACGTAGTAAATTATTTGACCACCTGTACATATGTACAGAAAATACAGTCATTGTTCACACTGGCTCAAAGGGTTCAAATGGGCCAGAAAGTGAGTTGATTGAAATAGTAGTTAAAAAAGAGCTGTGTTTTAAAATAGATCTAAGTTCAAGGAGACCTAAATACTTAGACCTAAAAGATAGAAGAAATGGAGAATTGCCTTTGGTTCAGAAATTGTATTGAGTAAGAACGTCTCATTCCAGTAGGTTTAAGTCCCCATTAGTTATAGAATTTGATAATCTGAAACAGTAAGTCATACGATAACTTAGGGGAAATACTATAATTTTCTGAAATAGAAGTATAGAGGAATATGATGTGTAGGCTAAAACAAGGAGTTTCTGTTGATCTGTGGGCTGTAGGTTTATTTTGGAATCTTTCCTCTGAGTGGTTAATGGGGTGAGGATGGGAGGGAGGGAGTTTTACCCACAGTACAATGGGAAATAGTTCTTGGAAGCCAAACTGATCTGTGTTCCAGACCTTGCTTTTCCACATAATAAATACATGTACTTGGGAAAACTACCTAACTTCTTAGTATATATCCTCATTTATAAAGTGAGGATTCTAATATCTTCTTCACAGCATGATAATGAGATTAAATGAAATAATGTATATAAATTACATAGCACTGTGCCAGGCACCTGGGCAGTTTTATTACATTAGCTCCTTTACCTTCCCTTGGTAATAAAAATGATCTAGTTATAAAATTATATTGTGGAAAATAAGGATTTTATTATTTTTAAGTATTATATATTTAGATAATTGTTAATAGAATAATGATATATAATATATAATATATATAAATATACGACCATTTGCCCCTCCATGTGCTTGTCCACTAGAAATATAATGTGAGCTACAAATGTAATTTTAAATTTTTTAGTAGCTGTATTTAAAAAAGTAAAAATAAATGGAAATTAATTTTAATAATACATTTTATTTAATTAATTTCTGAAATACCATTTTATTTTATTTATTTTTTTAAGATTTTATTTATTTATGAGAGAGAGAGTGTGTGAGCGGAGGGGCAGAGGGAGGAGACTCCCCGCTGAGCAGGGAGCCCAACAAGGGGCTCAATTCCAGGACCCTGAGATCATGACCTGAGCCAAAGGAAGACACTTAACTGACTGAGCCATCGAGGAGCCCCCAAAATACCATTTTAACATGTAATTAATAGGAAACATTTTTAAGGAGATATTCTGTGGTTTTGTTTGTTTGTTTGTTTGTTTTATATTAAGTCCTTGAAACCCAGTATAGCTACATTCAGGTGCTCAATAGCCACTTGTGACTAGCTCTGCTCTATTGAACTATGCAGACCTAGGTACTTTTTGTGGAAGGAAAAGAGAAGTGGGCAGAACTCTGCAAAACTTAGGACTTAACCCTGAAACAGATAGTTTTAAACTGTTAGGAGACAGTTCATACTAACAGTCACTGAGGTAGTGTTGTTAACTGGACAGGGTTATCCATTAGGATTCTTACTTTCAAGTGATAGAACCAGCTCTGGCTAATTTAAGTAGAAAATTGGATTTATTAAGGCTATTAGATGGTTAACAATCTCTGCGACTGCTAGAAAACTAGACTTGGAGGGTACATAGAAGCAAAGTCCAAATC
Source organism: Ursus maritimus (assembly GCF_017311325.1). Classification (NCBI taxonomy): domain Eukaryota; kingdom Metazoa; phylum Chordata; class Mammalia; order Carnivora; family Ursidae; genus Ursus; species Ursus maritimus. Next base: position 61,717,965 of record NW_024425563.1, on the reverse strand, counting down.
ATTCTGCTGCACTGGTCTATCAAGACAGCACTGCTGAGAATGAGTGTTTGCACTAGAATTGTCTCCTTGGTCAATGCTGGACATTAGAGATAATGCTAGAACCATTTTCACTGCTGCCTCCTCTGGGAAATGAATTCAACTACTATGTTTACAGCCAATATTGGCAGAATGGATTCTGCATACAGCCTGCTTTTTTGCATCCCAGCTTCTAAGCCAGTATCTACTGTGCCTGCATTTTATTGGCAGAACCTGGGTCTTGTGACCTAGCTATAAAGAAAGCTGGGGAAAAAAAGCTTTTGGTTCTCAGAATGGGCAGTAGTCACTGCCTCTCATCAAGATTCATGGAGTAGGAAATTCCCCCACATATAGAGTGGGGTGGGTGGGGATGCTATAGTCCAAACGAAAGGCAGTGTCTGCCTAGTAAGTTTGGGTTTTCTGACTATCCAATACCCTAGGATGGAGGGCTTCTGAAGATTAAAAAATTTTAGAAAAGTTAATGTAAAAATATTTTATATGTATGAAATCTTTTCTTCCCAATATGAATATAGTACCCATGCAATTTGTGTTTGTTTTATGCCAAAAATATAACATGACGGGATTTATAAAATCTGTAAAAGTATGTTTATTTGATCTTCACTTTTTTCTGTAAAGATAAAGTTCCAAGTATTTAGAAACCAGAGGATATTCCCAGCGCAAATACGTAGGAGTGAATGTTCCCATTTTGATATTGAAAATAATTTGAAAACTTGACAGGTAGGATGTTTAGGAATCTGAGTAGGCTAATAAGCAACACCCTTATTCTCTGCCTGAGTGCAGAACTACTGGAGACAGTTACTGAAGTCGGCCAATATCACTACTTAACTGCTAGTTTGAAGAATGTGGCTTAAATGAGAGGAACAAATGAGGTTGCTGGCGCTTCCCAGGTGGAGACCTACCCAGTAGCACTGCCACCCACTCGCTGATTTGGATGGCCAGAGAAGAAAAAGAGACTAATCCTCAATGTTTAAGAGACATAATATGAGACTCCATTGGATTCATAATATGAGACTCCATTGGATTTGGAAACCTGATCTGCTGCCTTTTCCCCACGAGATAGTGGGTGAGCAGTGAGAAAGTGGTGGTGCAAAGGTCTAGAAGCCTTACTCTACTTGAAATCTCTCCAGAGGGAATCCTGAAGAGTGAGAGATAGATAGTCCCCATAACATTTCCAACTTTTTGCTCTTTTAAACCATTTGGTTTAGCAGTTAGCCTGTGATTGCCCAGGGATGTGACTGTGGGCCCCAGAGATCACCTCTTTTTTTTTTTTTTCTTTTTTAAAGATTTTGTTGATTCATTTGACAGAGAGAGAGACACCCAGAGAGAGAGGGAACGCAAGCAGGGGGAGCAGGAGAGGAAGAAGCAGGTTCCCAGTGGAGGAGCCTGATGCGGGACTCGATCCTAGAACGCCAGGATCATGCCCTGAGCCGAAGGCAGGTGCTTAACGACTGAGCCACTCAGCGCCCCCCAGAGATCACTTCTTATCCAGATAGTACTCTGACCTTTATGAAGCCATTCTCTTAATTCCAAGCCATGCAGCTTCCTGAGATCTGGTGAGCAGTGTAGACTTTGATCCAGGAGACTCTAAAAATGAATGAGAATGGTACGTTATTTAAATTAATACCAGGACCCTGCTCTACCCATTGCTCAGAGATCACCTTATTCTGTTTCTCCTCCTGCATTATATCTAGACACATCGCCTACTAGAGCTCACCAGATATGTAATGAGATTATACAACATAAAGGTATTCCAGTAACGCAGTGCCACCAATGCAGGGGAGCCCTAAATTTGAATATCTGTGCTACACTGTTACCAAATTTCCTGGGAAAAACTAAAGTTCAAAGATTAAAAACAGAAACCAAATTCCAGAATTCTTAAGGTAAATTCCAGAACAATTAAAGTCCCAAATCAAATTCTCTTGTTTTTATGAATTATAAATCCAATGAATTAAAGTTCAATTTTTTTCTCCTACCACTTCTTATAAAACAGGAATATTTTAAAAACATGACCCTGAGGCCCTCTTGGTGGCAGTCTCTTTACATCTGCCCCAGGTCCAGAACCATTGGCCTATACTATAGTAGTTCTGGCCTATACTACAGTCCCCAGGATAAAGTCATGAATCCCTTTTAGGAGAAAATATGGTCAGTGACATGATAAACATTGAGTGGGCCCAAACAATTCCCAGTCACTGCTTATAGATGAATCTTTTAGATGACATGTTGTTACATTTTGTAGAGGAGCAGGAACTCTCCTCTTCCCAGTTAGAATGAGAAATCAATCTCTCATTTTAAAACTGGGGCTCCCACCCTTCCAGGGCAGCATCTGCAACCTTATACTCCAAAATTTGCCTGGCCTACTCAGGGATGTTTAGGCCATTCACAGCACAATTGGTATACCAGACAGCAGTTGACAATCAAAATTCTAGCCTGAGCTTCTTTAGGTAATTGTTATGTTACAGGTAGTAACACACACAAAATGGCACAAATGCAGCAAAATTTCCCAGGCTTCCAGATGTCTGCAGGATATTTTAGAAGACACTCTCCTGAAATCCTGGGTGTTCTTTTTATCCATCCCCGTATCTATCATCAAATTAAAGGGATTGTCCACTCTTCCTCCAGTGCAGTGATCTCATCCCTTTGGATCAAAGTCCCCCATGGTATTTAAGACAGCCCATTGTACCTCTTTGCAGGTTCATATGCCCCCAAACACCAGTAAACTCCATGGCATGCTGTGATGTAGAACACATTCTAGGTCATCTGGGTGGTTCTTACATGTTATGTGATTGTACATTCTTGTACCTTTATTCCACATTCTGGTAAATTTTCATGGTCACAGTTCACTCTGTGACCAAACAACTATTTTTTAAAAATACCTTTTATAATATTTGTGTTATTTCCCTTTCCCCCCTTTTGTAGTGGTAGAAGCCAAATCTGGAGTATTTCAAACATTATTTTAATGGTAGCCAAACTAATGATTACTATAGGAATCACTCCCAACTAACTTATGATCATTTCGTTTTTAAGACAAAAAGGATGTCTACAGTTTTTCCTCTTATATTTGATACAAGAGCAACTGATGAAATCCCACTCACACATACTATCAGAAAGTATACCTACCTTGAGAGGAGACCAAGCGGAAGGCCCTGAAGACTTGAATCTTGTCTCTGAACAGGTGTCAGCCAATCTGGGGCACATTTACAAATGGCATCCTGCTGTCAGTCCATGATGCCTGGTTGTTTTTTTTTTTTTAATCTTCATGGGAAAAGGTTCTATCCATTGGGATAATTGTAGCTTTTTAACACATTTCACTATAATTAGTGAATCTGCATGTCAGTGTTTTCTAGCATATTCTCTGATTGAATTGGAGACCGTTTTAGTTCTCCCCATGACCCGTCAAAGATAAAGAATTTGTTTACTGTAAATTGCACACCACTCACTCCTATATGCCATCTGCCACACTTAACTGCACAGCGCTACAATTTTCTAATAATAGTTCTTTGAACTTAAGAAAAATAGTCAGAGGTGTTAATCATACTTTCTAGGGGAATATTTGCTTCTCTCTATCATCCTTTTACTTCTTGATGGGATTTTCATTTTAGGGTGTTAAGTTGACATCGCACTTCTATCAATGCACAGCCAAGCAGGATTCAGAGATTCCCCTAAGTGGCTGTCATTTAACATAATTTTGAGAGGTGCACTTCCAAGAAAGAGTAGAAAGTTCCATACTTCAGAAAGGAATTTAGATATTTAGCATGGTTCTTCAAGGACTCAGGTCAAATCTGTGAGTTGTCTCACCTCCTTCTTTATTGTTTTCTCCTTTTTCCCTTCCTCTTTTTTTTTTTTTAAAGATTTATTTATCTATTAGAGAGAGAGAGAGCACAAGCGGGGGGAGCAGCAGGCAGAAGGAGAGGGAGAAGCAGGCTCCCCACTGAGCAGAGAGCCTGATGCGGGGCTCAATCCCAGGACCCTGGGAACACAACCCCAGACGAAAGCAGACGCTTAACTGACTGAGCCACTCAGGCACCCCTTTCCTTCCTCTTTTATGGCAGTCTGGGTAATGAAGTTTATATGTCATGCTCTTGACTTATTCTTCATATTTTTCCTTATTCTAAATGGCTCTACATAACTGCCATATGGAGAAGGGTAGTAAGCAAAGTTACTTTAATGCATTATTAACCAATAGACCTTGAATGTTAACAGAGCCTTCCTTTAAAGAAACAAGTTGCTGAAATTTATCTATCTTTGACAACATTGGATAGATGTGAAAAGGCTGTATTTGGTTTGAAGTATTCACAGCCCCTTATACTATAATAGCAACCCTCAAATGAGGTATCTTTTCCTATGAAGTTAGAACAATTAAATTTTTTATTTATAAAAATAAAAGGAAACTGCAACAACCACAAAACCACTAATTCACCACCTCTTTACAAAGTACTATGGTCCATTGCTCTTTGAGAGTTTTGTGTTTTCACTTGAATAATCTTAGAGGACACTGCATGATGGAGGAAAGCCAGCTGGCTGGACTCGAAGGGCAGGTTGAATCCCTTTTTCAACATTTAATATTTATGTTCTCAAATATATCCCCAAACATTTGAGGATATTGATGTTACAACTATTTTGTTATCTCTGAGTCATTGCACTGCCAGAACCCTCATTTAACTAACTGTGATGAAAGAGTGTCAAAGATAGTCTGTCCTACAGAGGACAAGCTGTAAACTTTTCCTTTGAAATTTATCTTTTGTACTTTGATATTTTTGTTACCAAATGTCCCCTGTTCTTCACAAGCTTGTGGATAAAATGAAATTGCATTTGTATTTACGACCAAATTTCAGTGGATTTAAAGTTTCACCCAGTTTACTAGCAAGGTTCCCCTTCCCAAATGTTTCTAAGACTCTCTAGGGATGCCTACACATGCCCATGAATCAGTTGTTTTAGCAGAAATAGAAATTCAGAGCTTTTGTCTGGACCCCACTGTGGCTGATACCCAGATAACTTGATCTGTCAGGTACGTACAATCAATCAGGTGCTTCCAGGTTCATTGGAGCCCACGCTCCTCAAGTCAATGAGAAAAGCCACAAGGACCAGGAGATCCATAGAAATATGGCTTAGGTAAATTTTCCGTTCCTCCTGGTTCTTATGCCTCACTTGCTGATCCCATTGCTATCACCATTGTACCTCCCACTTCTTTGGATGCCTTGTCCAGCTATGAGGTTTCCTCTTAAGGAGGAAGGGGACATTTCTTTCCTTACTATCACACTCAGAGGAGAGATCCACAACAGAATTGCCTAGGCCCCCAATTTGTATTAGTTATAATGTTTTAACTCTTCGCATGCACATCCATAGAGTCATTTCTCTAGACATATCCATAATATAAGAGTGACTTAATAAGGATGAGTTCCAAAGTGAACCAAACATGGACTCTAAAAGCAACATTCCTATGTGAAACACAGAAACACACCCCTTTTTTCTTATGGTTCATTTCGAGTCAGAAGCTCTCATTGTCCTTTATTGCAAAAAGACATGATTTTATATTTTGAACTTTAATGTTGATGGTGATGTGGGGAGTGGGGAGAAGAATCATGGCCCAAGTTCTTTATCTTCCACGAGACTCATATTCTTGTATATAAACTTGTGGCATTAAATATATATGCTAGAGGAGGGATTCCCCCCCCACTTCCTCACAAGCCAAACCATTGGAGAGAGAATGACATCTCATTTCTATAACTGATTAGATCTAAGCACAAATTTTTACTTAAGCAAACCTCTCTGTAAATTTTTGTATTATCTGTGATAAAATGTTTTGGATACTTAGACTGAATGCATTTATTTTGCTGAAGTAGGGCAAAAAACGTACAATATGAGGATAGAATGATAGTGTGATAGTGGTGTTAAGGTAGTAATTGTCATATAAAAAATATATATGACCAACAGTCTAGTATTTTTCTAACTTGGAACAATAACATTTACTTAATGAAAAGCATGAATTTAAGAAATGAAAAGATTTGTAAATTATGTGGCAGGTTTTCCCTGACCCCTTTTCATCTTCTTAACTACTCATATTCTCATTAGATTTTTATTCAGCTAACATCTATTTTAATTTAAGTAGGTGAGGTCTTAGAGATACCAGGTTGGATTTGATACAATTCTTACTCTTAAGGAGTTCATGGTCAGAAGAAACTGAGTAGGTTACACACACACACACACACACACACACACACACACACACACGGCACATTATCAGGAACTCAGTGAGGGTCTGAGATTTCACCCTAGTTAAATGCTTAACAAGTGAGCCTGCTACAGTTTCATAGATGCTGGCATAAGATATGAGATTCCTGGGTCAGAGAAAAGGACTTAATTACTCATGGTATAGTAAGCACCATGAACCTCATGTTCTCATGAATTCTTTCCCCACCCTCACCAAGTTCCATGAGGTGATGTGAAACGGCCCAGGTAGATGTGTATACAGTAGTTTCGTATCAGAGTTGAGGAACCCCAAGCTTAGGAAGCTCTCCATTGTATAAAGGACACTGCTAGCAAATTTGCCCAACCTTTAGCTTGGTGGGAGACAGTACCTTTATCATCAAGACAGTTTAAGAAAAACACCCACCGTCTTCCCCCTCAAAGAGAAACAGTATCTTTGTCTTCTAAGGCAGTTTGCCATACACACATCCTTGAAAAGATAGTTGGAAACAAAATCTGCCAGAGTCTGAGCAAATGAGCAGGAATACAAGACCCCTATGGAGAATCACCTCTCAACATTTACATAACAACAATAATAACAACAGTGTGCGATGTATTCCAAAAAAGAGTTATGAGTATGCTACAAAGGAAGGCACAACCTAGCTGAGTCTAGGAAGGGAAGATACATTTTAACTTGATAGGAAGGGGAGAAAAATCAAGACAAAGGAACTTCGTCAGCATTGAAAACACCAACTGCTGCTCCAAGACTGCCCTCTAGTGTATGGAAAGCTTCACCTCTGTGGTGTTTGGCTTTGATGACAACTTTGTGCAGTCACTGGGGTGGGAGGGTGGGGATGTGGCATTTGCTTTGGAGGTAAAAACCAGGTCTTTGGTATACCACCTGGAGATCTATTTCTCTTGGTAATCCTAAGAATTTACACTACTTAAAGTTTCTCATTAAAAAATTTCCTTGTTGCCTTTATGTGACAAGTTTAAGGGAATGATTTCTCTATGAGTTGGAGAATAGAAGAATAGCTTTTTGGCTTTAATAGATTACACCTTACTTCATGTAAATTATATGTGCATAACATGAGGGTCTGGCCAACTAAATGAAATCATGGAGGCAGAATATTAGAACTATGAGTTCTAAGAGTTATCTAGTTAATCCCTTCTTTTTTCCCCTTTCTTCCTCAAGGACTTCAATTGCCTACTGTGTTCGTGTTCCATGCTGGGGATACAAAAATGAAAGACAATGGCTTCTTTCCTTAAGTTGCTGACAAAATCTTAGGACTGAAGAGACAATCAGTCAATTATAACAAACTAAGATAAATTCTAAGACAAAAAAAATAGCACCTACTGTGGTTAGGGAACCTTATTAAAATAAGCATTTCACAAATGAATATTCAGAGCAGATAATTCTTAAATTGGAATTGGAAGGACAGCCAGGAAGTATCTAGGGAAAGAATGTGTAGGAAGTAGGTTAATCTCTCTATCAAGGGCTTTTTATGTAATGCTAAGGAGTCTGGATTTTATCCCATTTGGTATCAGGGAACTTTTGGAGAATATCAGGGAAGTGATATGATCAGATTTACATTTTAGAATGATTGCTTTGGCAGCAACATGGAGAATAGATTGAAAGAAGAAACACTGGGGACAGGAAAGTCGATTAAGACACTCTTACAGTACCTTTGCAAGAGATGGGTGAGGCTCTGACGAATATCATTAACATGCGGATTGAAAGGAGTGTCTGTATACTGGTAGTGAAATCAATATAATTGGTAAAAAGTGGGACAAATGAAAAAGAGCAAGGATTCAAAGATGACTGAGGTTTGTTGTACCTGGGTAGATGGGCTGTTTTCAAACAAGATCTGAAGAAAGAAAATTTGGCAAGAGACTTGAGATGAATTCAGGTTTTGCTGTACTGTGATCTCCGGATCATCCATAGAGAAATGATATCTGGACTTGGATATAGCGATATGGAAACTCACTTTCATTCTGCCCTTTCACTGCTTGATCAGTATTTATTCCAATTTTTCATTTCCTTCTGTAGCCCCTTTTGAAGTTATAATGCTCGAGCAATGGACAGGCTTTTGCAAAGCATTTTGGGTTCTCTACTTCACTGAGCATCTTTCTTTCATCTGAATGCTCATACACCTAAGGAAGTTTTTTCATGTAAATCTTTTCCTCATATTGAACGTTACTTGAAAATATTGCGAGGGTCACATGTTTATTTGAAAGTTATTTAATTCAGTGTTTCTATGTCACGAAAATGTCTTTCAGTGGTTCTACTCCCACCCCCCTTTCTCACCCCGTCTATTTGAAATGTTTTGATTGTTCAGCAAATGTGCATAACAGTCTTAGAACTCTATTCAGTTTGGCCAGTACTTTCTGAATCTGTTATACCTGGAAATTGTAGATTCATACGATGACAATAAAAACTTTAAATTCTTCGTTGGTCTTAGCTGTTTGTGGAATTTGGTTTCTACATTATATTTATTCAGCATGAATTATTTAAGACTAGGACACATCAATAAAGGCATTTTACACACTTAAAAAAAACAACAGTTTTGTTTTTCATTTCCTATTCACCCTTTGCTCCATGCTGTACAATTCAGCCTCTTAATTATTGTAATCTTAAGGCTATTGGCAACTTAAGAGCTATTTCTTCCTTTGTATTAAGCTGACTAGTGAATGTAGATTTATTAACAAATATGTTTGTCATTTTTTAAAAAAAAACAGAATGACTCTAAACAGATATAAAGAAATTATTTCTATCAGCGAAATGAAACTTGACGAGAAAAGGATAGGCCTGTGAGGTATACTTAAGGTCTTCTCAGATATTTTGTGAGTCTGTACCTTTGCCCTTGTCATTTTCTAATTTTCCCCACATATGCAGTTGCTTTAGAATGACCTAATATTTAATTTCTGACTCCCAAAAGGGAAAAGATAAAAATGAAGTGGGGCAGGAGGAAGAGGGCTAGCCCTTTAAATCCTCGAGAAGTCACTTCAGCTCAAGAAGGAGGGGCTTGCAATAATAGGGAAAGTGCAACCACAATGGCTCACCAGCTCCCTGAACTTCTGTGGTCAGAAGCCACATTCAGCAATCAGAGAGCACAGGTCCTTTTGCTAACCCTGTTTCCTGCAAGTGCTGGTGCAGGTTGCTCGGGCACATGCACAGCTGCCTGCTATGGAGGTGGGAGATGGATAGTGCTACTGCACTAAGAGCTGAAATTGACCACAATTAACTGCAATTTACTGTCCAAGCTTTCTCCTGTAGGTTCAAGCCTTCCGTAGGCTCCAGAGTTCCAAAATAGTTATTCCAGAAAGATTCTGCCAGTGTAATTGTTGTCTAGGTGGGGAGACAGATTCCTGGGGCTTCCAATTCCCTTTTTCCCTCCCTCCCTCCATCCTTTTCTTTATTTTTTTTGTTCTCTCCCTCTCTCCGCCTTTCCTCCTGCTCTGTTTTTTCCCCTGGAGAGCCAGTTTACCAGCACACCACTGGAAAGGCTGCTGCTATGTGCTCCTTGGGACAAAGCTGGGCTGGGATGAAGTGGGCCAGCTGCTCTGCTGGCGGTTCTGTGATCAGTCTTCACCACAGTGCTGCATGGCTGCTTCAGTGTACTGACTCTGGGGGTTATTTGAAGTGGAAGTGTTTGCATCCTGTGGTCCCAAGTTATTTTTAAAATATGGATCCCGTTCTTCCCTTGTACAGGGTGTTCAAATTTGTCCCTTACCTGCCTGAGCATAGAATTGCTTTCTCTCACCATTGTTGGTCTCTCCAGCGCTGTCCTGTATCATCAACTTCTCCTTATTGACTGGACCATCTCAAGTAGGCATCAATTTCATAAATTTCAAGTAGGCATTTGAGGAGGCATAAATATTGCAGGCACGTCTTTCTATTAAAAAGCAACAAAAACAAACCTTATCTTGACCCATCATCCCTGACTGGCTGTTATCCTGTTTCCAGTGCTTGTCCACATTTTCACACCTCCTGCTTGCTCTTAATCCTACTCCACCTTAAATACACTGTCTTGTCAGGGTCTCCAGTGACCTCCATGTTCTAAAATTCAATGAAGTACTAATTGTTGGATTGTTTCTGAGCTTGTTCTTAATATATCTTCCTCTACCCATTTCATTCTCTCCACAATTGAGTTAATCTAGACCTATTTTTAATTTTTTAAAGATTAAAATAAATTTATTTTTAATGAGTTTTAATATCAGAAGTAAGCTTATATGAAATTAAAATTTGATTTTCTCTCTGTTAAAAACACAAAGTTTTCTTGGATTTTTGGTCTGCTTTTTATTTTATTTTTACTTAAATTCAATTAGCCAACATATAGTACATCGTTAGTTTTTGATGGAGTGTTCAATGATTCATTAGTTGTGTATAACACCCAGTGCTCATCATATCACGTGCTCTCCTTAATGCCCATCACCCAGTTATCCCATCTCTCCACCCCCCTCCCTTCCATAACCCTGTTTTTTTCCCAGAATCAAGAGTCTCTCATGGTTTGTCTCCTTCTCTGATTTCTTCCCATTCAGTTTCCCTCCCTTCCCCTGTGGTCCTCCACGCTATTCCTTATATTCCACATATGAGTGATACAATATGATAATTATCTTTCTTTGATTGACTTACTTCACTTAGCATAATACCCTCCAATTCCATCCATGTCGATGCAAATGGTAGGTATTTATCCTTTCTGATGGCTGAGTAATATTCCATTGTATATATGAACCACATCTTCTTCTTTTTTTTTTTATTTTAATGATTTTTTATTATATTATGTTAGTCACCATACAGTACATCCCCGGTTTCCGATGTAAGGCTCGATGATTCATTAGTTGTGTATAACACCCAGTGCACCATGCTATACGTGCCCTCCTTACTACGCATCACGGTCTATCCCATTCCCCCACCCCCCTCCCCTCTGAAGTTCTCAGTTTGTTTCTCAGAGTCCATAGTCTCTCATGTTTCATTCCCCCTTCTGATTACCCCCCTTTCTTTATCCCTTTCTTCCCCTACCGATCATCCTAGTTCTTATGTTCCATAGATGAGAGAAATCATATGATAGTTGTCTTTCTCTGCTTGACTTATTTCACTTAGCATTATCTCCTCCAGTGCTGTCCATGTTGTAGCAAATGTTGAGAATTCGTTCTTTCTGATAGCTGAGTAATATTCCATTGTATATATGGACCACAACTTCTTAATCCAGTCATCTGTTGAAGGGCATCTCAGCTCCTTCCACGATTTAGCTATTGTGGACATTGCTGCTATGAACATTGGGGTGCATATGGCCCTTCTCTTCACTACGTCTGTATCTTTGGGGTAAATACCCAGTAGTGCAATGGCCGGATCATAGGGTAGCTCAATTTTTAACTTTTTAAGGGACCTCCACACTGTTTTCCAGAGTGGCTGTACCAACTTGCATTCCCACCAACAATGTAGGAGGGATCCCCTTTCTCCACATCCTCTCCAACAATTGTTGTTTCTTGCCTTGTCTATTTTTGCCATTCTAACTGGCGTAAGGTGGTATCTCAGTGTGGTTTTGATTTGAATTTCCTTGATGGCTAATGATTTTGAACATTTTTTCATGTGTCTGTTAGCCATTTGTATGTCTTCATTGAAAAAGTGTCTGTTCATATCTTCTGCCCATTTTTTGATTTGTTTATTTGTTTCTCGTGTATTGAGTTTGAGAAGTTCTTTGTAGATCTTGGATACCAGTCCTTTATCTGTAGTGTCATTTGCAAATATATTCTCCCATTCCGTGGGCTGCCTCTTAGTTTTTCTGACTGTTTCCTTGGCTGTGCAGAAACTTTTAATCTTGATGAAGTCCCATAAATTCATTTTATCTTTTGTTTCTCTTGCCTTTGGGGATGTGTCATGAAAAAGGTTGCTTTGGCCGATGTCGTAGAGGTTGTTGCCTATGTTCTCCTCTAGAATTTTGATGGATTCCTGTCTCACATCGAGGTCTTTCATCCATTTGGAGTTTATTTTTGTGTATGGTGTGAGAGAGTGGTCAAGTTTCATTCTTTTGCATGTAGCTGTCCAATTTTCCCAGCACCATTTATTGAAGAGACTGTCTTTTTCCCACCGGATGTTTTTTCCTGCTTTATCAAATATTAGTTGCCCAAAGAGCTGAGGGTCCATTTCTGGGCTCTCTATTCTGTTCCATTGGTCTATGTGTCTGTTTTTGTGCCAGTACCATGCTGTCTTTGTGATCACAGCTTTGTAGTACAGCTCGAAATCTGGCATTGTGATGCCCCCAGCTTTGTTTTTCCTTTTCAACAGTTCCTTGGAGATTCGGGGCCTTTTCTGGTTCCATACAAATTTAAGGACTGTTCGTTCCATGAACCACATCTTCTTTATCCATTCATCTGTTGAAGGATATCTGGGCTCCTTCCACAGTTTGGCTGTTGTGGATATTGCTGCTATGAACAGTGGTCATTGCTGCTATGAAAGAAGGGTGCATGTGCCCCTTCTTTTCACTACCTCTGTATCTTTGGGTAAATACTTAGTAGTGCAATTGCTCGGTCGTAGGGTAGCTCCATTTTTAACTTCTTGAGGAACTTCCATACTGTTTTCCAGTGTGGCTGCACCAGCTTGCATTCCCACCAGCAGAGTAAGAGGTTCTCCTTTCGCCACATCCTCACCAACATCTGTTATTCCCTGTCTTGTTAATTTTAGCCATTCTAATTGGTGTGAGGTAGTATCTCATTGTGGTTTTGATTTGTATTTCCCTGATGGCAAGTGATGTGGAACATTTTTTCATGTGTCTGTTGGCCATTTGTATGTCTTCTTTGGAGAAGCGTCCGTTCATTAGGCCTATTTTTTAAAAAATATTTTGTTTTATTTTTTTATTTTATTTTATTTTTTAAAGATTTTATTTATTTGTTTGACAGAGAGAGACAGCCAGCGAGAGAGGGAACACAAGCAGGGGGAGTGGGAGAGGAAGAAGCAGGCTCCCAGCGGAGGAGCCTGATGTGGGGCTCGATCCCATAACGCCGGGATCACACCCTGAGCCGAAGGCAGACTCTTAACGACTGCGCCACCCAGGCGCCCCTAAAAAAGATTTTATTTATTTGAGAGAGAGAGCGTGAGCATGGGGGGAGGAGTAGGAGGGGTGGAAGATGGACAAGGAGACTCTGCGCTGAGTAAGGAGACTGATGTGGGGCTCAGTCTCACCAACTTGAGACTACTACCTGAGCCAAAACCAGGAGCCAGCAGCTTAACTGACTAAGCCATCCAGGCGCCCCCAATCTAGACCTATTTGTAACATACAACTTATATACTGATGATTCTCAAAATTTATTTATCTAATCCTGACCTCTTCTCTGAGAATCTCACATAAACAAATATTTAATTGACATCTTTATTTGGAGGTCTAATAACCTTTTCAGACTCTACACATTCAAATCTGAACTCTTGGTTTCCCTCTCAAATGTCTTTCTCTCTTCATCCATCTCAGATCAGTCATCCTCCTAGTGAGGGGGAAAAAATCAGGGGATTATTTTTTATTTTCCTTTTTTCTTTCATCTCCTATAAACACACCACAGGAATTCTTGACTTTTCTGTAATACATCTCAAACCCATCTACTTCTATTTTTCCTCTCTCTATTCTAAGCCACTGCTGTCTCTTATTGGGAGTGTGACAAAAGCATCCTAATTGGCCTCTCTGTAATACCTTCTTTACAAGCCAGCCCTTAAGGAATATAATGGAGTGTACCATTTACAGTGCTCTTAGCAGGAAGTGATACCTCTTCCATATGACCTAGAAGTCTGTCCCCGCTGCTTACTTCTCAAACTCCATTGCATATTGCTTCTCTCCTTCTTCTCTGATTGTGTTCTTTTGCTGACTAGTCTTTCTGCCTGGAACTTTCTCCTTCTGTTCTATTTACATCTGTCTCTTTTGCATCCTTCAGTCTGTTCAAAGTTATCCCCTCAGAGAATTTTCCATTGACCACTTTTTAAATGCTTTGTGGCACTTCCTGCTGAGAGTATATTGCTTGATTATGTTTTTACTTGACTTTTAAGAAATCTGTGTCCTCAGACTAGAATAAAATTTCCCTGAGGTCAGGGTCTTTGTCTTATTCACTGTTTCATTCCCAGCTCTAGAATGATATACAGGTTTGGTCTTCAAACTGGAGTATAAATACTCCCAGAAGGACATAAAAATTGACAGTT